>NW_027642591.1:0-67500 GCF_032717465.1 Coenobita brevimanus | reverse complement strand
ACTTAAATCCCCACTGCGAGGCACATAGGTGGACGGAGTCAAGGGCTGCTTGAATCCGCCCGCCGAAAATTGTGTATTACGGGAGGAGTGCTATATTGCACAATCGTCAGCATAGAGCGAGTATTTAAGATTCCTGGAGATGGGAGCTGATGACAGAATATCATTGATCATAATACTAAATACAGTAGGACTAAGCACACTCCGTTTTCCTGGATAAATATATCCGATGTTACGTTACGGGGCAATTTGACAAAGTTCTGTCCCTTAAGAAATTTGAAATAAAAATAGGCAAATTTCCTCTTAAACCATAAGCATAGAGCTTCATTAGTATACCGTGTCGCCATGTCATGTCATAGGCTTTATGGATGTCCAAGAACACCCCTATCATGAATTCATTATTGGCAAATGCCTCTGCAATACAATGCTCCAAATTCATTAAATGATCTAGTGAACTTCTGTATTTACGGAAGCCACATTGTTGATCGTTTAACAAATTCTTCGACTCTAAAACAAAACGAAGCCTATTGTTTACCATTTTTTCCATGACCTTACATAGACAAGAAGTCAACACAATAGGACGAAATGAAGTGGGATTCATAAGACGACCAGCCTCTTTGGGTATCAGTATGACGAGCGCAAAGTGCCATGAGTTTGGGAACGTTCGAGACGCCCAAATCTCATTGTACAATGCTAACATCTTAATCTGGTTGTCCTGATTAAGATGCTGGATCATACCATACGTGATGGTGTCTGGTTCAGGGCTGGTGTCTTTACAGGATTTAAGGGCAAGGAGCAGTTCATCTAGCGTAAACTCTTGGTTGTACGGGAAATCTACGTCTTCTGTGGCAAAGTCTAATATCTATAGCTCAGCCGTGCGTTTATGATGTTGAAAACGCGGATCATAATTGGCTGAGCTACTTACATGAGAAAAACTCCTGGCGAGGATGTTAGCAACGTCCACGGGCTCGTCATAGATGTTATTATTAACCCGCAGGGTGGTGATACGTATGTATGGGCCTTTATTATTTAATATTCTTATAGTGGACCAGACTTTACGTAATGGTGTTGTACGAGTCACCGGGGACACAAAGGACCGCCAGGAGTCACGTTTGGCCCTTATTATTCTCCTTGCCTCAGCCCGTGCATGTTTGTATGCAATAAAATTTTCTCAGTGGGCTGACTATCAAAAATCCTGTATCTCCTATTGCGTTTTCTTAATGCTTGTCGGCAATCCGGCGTCCACCAATGTGCTCTATGATTCGCCTGAACTGTAGAAGTCTTGGGAATAGCAGCCTCAGCTGCGTGTAATATGGAAGTTGGTATATTTTCGACCTTAACATCTATGGTCTCCCCAGATATATCTAAATTGGCGATCCTTGAGAAGGATCCCCAATCTGCTTTCTTATAGTTAAATTTTGGAGGTGGAGTGTCCGAAATGATGTCGCGTGTATAAGAAAGACAGATGGGTAAATGATCACTTCCCAAGGAGTCGTCGTAAGGGTCCCATGAGAAATCTTGATGTATACCAGGGGAGGCCAAAGATAAGTCAATGGCCGAAAAGTTACCAGTACGATCATCTACACGAGTCGCTCTACCATCGTTCAGAAGACAGAGGTTGGACTGTAGTATTAGGTCGGCTACTTGCTCCCCACGACCATCAATCCTCAAGCTACCCCATTGATAGTGATGGGCGTTAAAGTCGCCCAACACTAACTTATTCCCAGGTAGATGTTCAACTACTATCCATTTCATGGACCGTGTATCATGGTTTTTCTCAAATATCTTTCAAACTAATCAATTGATCGGTATGATACTTTGACACAGTGTACATGACACCTCCCGCTAATTTTTGGTAATATACGGCATTGCCAAGTGGTGTTAGTGAAGGCGTTTACTCTTGACGTTTAAAGGCAAAGTCGCGTGAGTCGCCAGACTAATCAACACAATCGAACGTCCGCTACCCCCCATCCCCTTCCTCTCCCTCCCTACCTCCCTCCCTCTCCCCCCTCTCCCTTCCCCCTCCTCATTTCCCCCCTCCCCCTCCTCACTTCCCCCCTCAACCCTCATTCCTGCTGGCCTTCCCGTGGCCCCCCCCCCTCTGTCCACTCTATCATGTTATAATGATTAGTATCGGGTATCATAAATACAGTATGTTGTTGTTTGTAGAGTCTGTGTTCATTTAATCATTGTTATTGTATGTCCTGAAGTTATATAAACGGGAGTTGACTAAAGAGCGTATGACCGTCACCTTATTCACCCAATATAATGTGCCTACTATCACGATCTCTTAATTCCTTTACCCCCCATATCGACGTGTTTACTACGAGCAGGTAAGATAAGGTATCCAAAATTAAATCACACAGTTTAACTTACAAACCAGTAAGGTACGGTATATAATCAACACAGCATAATAGGGCCGTAATGGATTTATGAAATTCTCTCTCTCTCTCTCTCTCTCTCTCTCTCTCACTCTCTCTCTCTCTCTCTCTCTCATAATAAATTTCATAATAGGTAGAAAAGTGATGCAAACAACTGAGCATAGTACAGAAAGTTTATTCACAGTCTTCGTCACTATCAAGGAGCAAATCATCCTCGGAATCACTCTCGATGTTGATAATTACGGGATCTACACGCTTATGGATGTTATCCGTGCACCAGTACTCATCCTCGAAGGCTCTGGACCGTCTCACTGCACCTTCCCACACCTCCCTTGTTGCGCTAAGCTTGGCTTCCTCTATCCTGGCCTGCAGATCTGCCCGAGTGAACCGCTGCAGTGAGGAATGCACATGTTTTTTCATTGAACCCCAGACCTGCTCAATGGCGTTGAGCTCAGGATGAGCTGGTGGCAGTCGGACGACTTCATGACCCCATGCACGGATGACGTCATCAATCTGGTACAGCGGTTGTGGCCGGTTCTGCTTACAGATCTGCAGCAAATCAGGGCGTGTGGCGTGCGGTGGGAATGGTATCTGGCGGCACGTCAGCCATTCCACGATGCCTGCTTTGATGGTGGAGGTGGTAGGGCAGCGACTTTCCTCACTCAGCTGGTTGTGGTATGGCGCATTGTCAAGCACCAGCACTGATGGCTCAGGCAAGGCTGGAAGGAGCTGCGACGTCAGCCAGCGGAGGAAGAGATTACTGTTCATTTCGCCGTGATAGTCACCACTTTTGTTTTTTGCTGGGAAGCACAAGAATGCATCGTCAACAAAACCGTCAGCTGTGCCCGCAGCAACAACCACAAAGCGCTCACCCTCTCCAGGCGGGACCTGACGACTGTAGGCGGCACTGGTCGCAGGCTGAGGTGTCCACCCACTCCTTGCTGGGATGCATCCTCGTGGTGAACCATGTCTCATCAACGTATACCACTCGTCTCCCCTCCTTCCGATATTCCCTGAGTGATCGGAGAGTGCCAATGCGCCAGCACACAATATCAAGTGACTCCTTGCGTACGTACATTTTCCTCTGTGAGGTCTTATAGCGCAACCCCATGCTGTGTAGTAATCGCCACACCGCTGTGTCTGAGGTTTCACTAGGGATGATGTCTTTTTTTCCGTAAGTCGTCTGTCAACGTGCTAATGGTGAAAGTATGTTTCTTAGCAAATTCACCATGTACATGGCGGCGTATGGCACCAATGGCAAAATTGTCAAAGAGACGTGGTGTGGAGGTGGGTGTCGGTGTGCCTGGTGGTGTTGCAGGGGGAGTGTCTGTCCCAGGTGGTGGTGTTCGTGTACCGCTGCGAGAACCCGGGTTGCGGTGTACAAGTGCACGCACTGCTCCCACCGTCATTCCCATGACATCTGCTACGCGATCATAAGGCCTGTGCAGGAAAAACTACAATTGTAGAATACATACAGAAGCATGCAGTTAAAAACAATAACATAGTCTGTAAAGCATTCGTGAAATATTAAAGAATGTCACAATACTGTTGTTGTGTTTTCAGAAATATATACTTTCAATAGATAACAACCTATTTACTACAACGAGTGTAGCAATTATTGAATGGATAATGGTGAGCCACCGTTTTGTATACTACGGGTGAGATAGAGACAAAGTAATAGATAATTTGATAGGGAGATACATGCATTGATTGATTGAGTGACCAATATGTGTGTGCTTTTTGCGTGTGAGTGTTGTTATGTATTTATACACTTGAAGATTCACATACCTATTGAGATTAATCCTTAATCTATTGTCAGCTTTCTCCATTCTGTATATGGTTAGGAGTCGGAGTGCAATTGCATTTCTGCATCGACGCGGACACTGTAACATGGCGGCCATGACAGCGATGAGGCATCCGTGTCCTTCACTAGCCTGATGCAGTCAGTAGTTATACTACAAGTGCTGCAGCCGACAGACAACCCCGCACCTGACACCCTCGTTGGGAAAACTTAACCAATAGCCTTTTATGGTCGTTAGGTCAGACCACGCTATATCCTTTTCATTAAGAACTTTCCAGTTATCTGCTACTACTGAATAATATAATGGTAAACGGTATTTTATTGCATATTGTATGTTACATACAGGTATTGGGGGGAATGCTGAGAGAAAGAGAGAGAGTCAAACAGTGAGACAGAGGGAGGGAGGGAGAGAGGGAGGGAGGGAGAGAGGGAGGGAGAGGAAGGAGATGGGGGTTAGCGGACGTTCGTTTGTGTAGATTAGCCCTGCAGGGCTCACGCGACTTTGCCTTTAAACGTCAAGAGTAAACGCCTCCACTAACACCACTTGGCAATGCCGTATATTACCAAAAATTAGCGGGAGGTGTCATGTACACTGTGTCAAAGTATCATACCGATCAATTGATTAGTTTGAAAGATATTTGAGAAAAACGGTCCATGAAATGAATAGTAGTGAATTTAATGCATCACTATCAATGGGGCCGTGTGGAGTACAGTACAGAGAGCAAATAGACAGATACGTGTTATTAAATTTTACTCTGCACGCGACAGCTTCCAGAGTAGAATTTAGAATCACTTCCGTTTGTGGGTGTGATTTGTGGGTGTATATGGCGACTCCGTGACCTTCATATCTTCTATACGAGTGGTAGAGTTTTAACTGTGGAGGATCAGGGTGATCCTCCAGGCGCGTCTCCTGTAAACAAATAACGTCTGGCCTGTGTATTGACAGCAAGATTGCTATAGTTGGTAACTTATTCCCGACACCTCTACAATTCCACTGTAATACAGTGAAAGCGACGGTTTAAGATTTACGAGGGTGGCCAGTGCTCTTAGTTTTTTTATGCCGCCCACCACCAGGCGAGTGGCTACCGGGGGACCTTTCCCGGTGCTTGCTCGTGGAGATCTCCATATTCTCGTCAATAACAAGGCTCCCAGAATCCACCGAGGAAGAGCTATTCTTTCTCTCGCTCGCTGGACTAGGAGCAGGAAGGACATGAGGACGTGACTGTTTGGTGAGGGTGGTCAAGTTAATTTTATCTGACTTGTCAGGCTTCTGTTTTGGCCGCACTGACTGCGAAGGAGCAGCGGCAGCCTTAGAGTATGAAGTGGCAACAGGGATGTCTGTCAGAGAGTTGGAACGTACAGGAGGCTTAGACCGAGAGGTAGGGCGTGGGTCATGAGGAGCGAATGTAAGGTCAGTCTGTGTCTCAACGGTGCACATCACGGGACGGGACACAACCGCCGATGCATAGGAGATATTAGGCTTGGGAGTTGCATGCAACTCCTTCACCTTCTTCCTTGCATCGTAAAAGGAAATGCCCTCAGTTGCCTTCACTGTGCAGACCTCTTTCTCCTCCTTCCACTTGGGACAAGCCCTCGAGGAAGTGGAGTGAGCATCCTTGCAGTGAAAGCAGCACTCAGTCTCGGATGTACAGATGTCAGCAGAGTGACCTACAGTCGCGTACTTGCCACACACGATGTTGGAAGCCCGACAAGCCTTTTCGTGGTGTCCATAGAGTTGACACTTTGCACAACGAAGAGGGTTCGGGATGTATGGTCTGACATTTACTATTTCATATCCAACTTTCACATTGGTTGGGAGAGATACCTTTCCAAAAGTCAAAACAACTGTTGCGGTCTTCGTCCTTATGCCTTCCGAAAATCTTGTGATGAATCTGGCCTCTATTACATCTTGCTACGCAAGTTCCTGTACGATTTCTTCCTCCTCCATAAGCACAAGATCCCTGCAGGTGATAACACCCTTGCAGGAATTCATGGCGTGCGGGATCGTTTTTTGGACATCTTGACAGTGGAACTTCCTCAGTTTAAGCAAATCCTTGACATGAGCTGAATTCTTGGTTTTTACGAGAAGGTCTCCACTCGCAAGTTTTTTCACTTGTTCCACCTCTCCTGCACACCCATCAATCACCTTCTTGATGATGAAGGGATTGAGGCTGGACAGGGGAGTGGAACTAACCGCATGAATCATGACAAACTCGGCGCTGCGTATGTTAATGTCAAGACGGGTACGTGTCTGGGGCCGTTCAGTCTGGGGGTAGTCCGTCCGTGCAGCAGTCGGGGGTCGGTCAGGACTACCTCCCCCCCTGAAGGGGGGGGGAGGCAGTAGTGGCGTCCGCCATAGTTACCACTTCCCCCGTGAGGGGGAAGTGGGAAGAAAGAGAAAAACAACCAAGGGAGAAATTGCCTGGGGAAAACACACCTAGTCTGAGATTACCCTCTCAAACCACTCTCGGGAGGACGCGCCTGTGTGTCACCAGGGTTGCCAGGTTCGCGCGTTTCGCGCCAGATTGGGCGACTTTGGAAGATGATTTGCGCTTAAATTTGAACGGCTGCGCGTTGCGCTTTTTTGGGCGATTTTGAAAATGACTGGGAGCGTATTGGGCGATTTTGCGTTATGGATACGATGTTCATAAAAAAAGTACAAGGACGTGGTGTATGCTTGGTGTACGAGTATGACTCAGTAATCCTTACCCTTCCACTCCCCTCACGCATTGTGAAACCTCAACCAATTAGCACCTCTACTTGTCCTGACCTGACCTTCCATGATCCCATGGGTGTGTGTGTGTGTGTGTGTGTGTGTGTGTGTGTGTGTGTGTGTGTGTGTGTGTGTGCTAGCCTATTTTAATCCTCAAGTCCTCAAGGCTCGAGGGAGTCGAGGCTCTGCCAGCGCTCAGCGCTGCCTCTCATTTCTTTGCCAGCTGCACTACTAGCCACAGCACACAGTACAAGCACAGTAGACTTCACTAAGGGCTACAGTCATTATCAAATAATGGGAAAGTGGGCCAGATACAATAAGCACTACGCACGAGAATGGGAAAAGGATCCAGTCTTGAAGGACTGGATAGCACACATTCCAGGTGACGATGGAAAGGCTTTTTGTAAATTTTGTAAAATGACGTTCAGAGCACATCATGGTGACTTAATACGACACGCGACCACGGACAAACACAAAAGAAATGCTGCTCCTTTCTCAAATGCAAGAACACTTTTCCAGACAGGAATCACCAAACGAGATGCAGATCCATCTGTTAAAGTTGCAGAAACAAGAATTGCAGCCCACATTGCGTGCCACTCAAGCATTCTAACTGTGGATCACCTGGGAGAGTTAATCAGCGCTATTTCGTGCAAGGAGTTAGCCATCCACAGGACAAAATGTACGGCAATCATCAACCATGTTTTAGGCCCGTCAATGCTCAAGGATTTGCGTAATGATATTGGTGAGAGCGAATATTCATTAATTATAGACGAAAGTACTGATATAACAACGAAAAAACAACTGTGCATCATGGTGAGGTACCCCAGCTACATGAAGAAAAAAATAGTCACATCGTTTTTGGGTCTGGTAAATTTGCCCTCAGGCACAGCTGAAGCCATGACACAAGAACTGCTGAAGTTTCTTGAAAAGACAGAACTCAGTCCAAGAAGATGTGTTGGGCTTGCAACTGACGGGTGTAATGTAATGAGTGGGGTAAATAATTCAGTAATAAGCAGATTTAGAGAAATTAATCCCCATATCATGCATATAAAATGCATCTGTCACTCATTGCAGCTGTGTGCCTCGTATGCTATGAGAGGATTACCAAAACACCTAGAATTTATGATATCAGAAACATACAGATATTTTTCTCAGAGCACCCAGAGACAGCAAAAGTACAGTGAGTTGTACAAGACAATCAACGTAGGAGAGGAACCATTAAAGATACTCCAGCTGGCAGATACACGGTGGATGTCCATTGCACCATGCATCACAAGGATTCTGGAGCAGTATGAAGAGCTGAAGTTACATTTCCAGGTAATATATATTTATTTATTTTCAAAGTCCTTTGCAATTAACTAAATACACATATACATAGAGAGAGAGAGAGAGAGAGAGAGAGAGAGAGAGAGAGTATTGATATGTATATATCTACGGTTTTCAGCTGGTGAAAGGAGACGACAAGAGTTACACTTCAGAAGTACTAAGTAATATGTATGAAGACTCAGCAAACAGGGCATACTTAGCTTTCTTACAGCCCTTGGTATGTGACGTGAACAGAGTGAACAAACTCTTCCAAGGGGAGCAATGCAACGTCAGCAAACTTTTGGACGATCTGATGTCCCTATACCAGTCCCTCCTGCAGAGGATTATGATGCCACGCACGTTTCCTACATGGGACTCACTCATGTCTTACGAGGTAATATCCAAATATAAATATAAATAGATAGATAGATAGATAGATTAATTTAATTATATCCGTCATATTTTCATCAGTCAAAGCTTCGTTCATTTCTTTTACACAGTACACTCCGTTCTTGTTGAGTTTAAAGAAGAAATTACATTATTTAATTTACTTGATATTTAAATTATTTTGCATTAATTTTTCTTACTTCAAATATCATACTGTCAATTCAAGTTAATGAATATACCCACAAAGGACACTTCTTAAGTCGGCACATGTACTGTACAAGTACACTTTTTTATATAGTCTCTCTCTCTCTCTCTCTCTCTCTCTCTCTCTCTCTCTCTCGTATATGTGTATGCAGGTATATACACATGAAGATGTCAGTGTAAATCTCTCCTCTAAATCTCATATTTCCAAACCTGCTTCTTCCCTTCTTTCTTCCCTTCTCTTCTGTTCGTATTCTTCTCTTTCCCTCCTTTTTCTTCTTACCCCTAACAATCCTTTCTCAATAGAGATCCTATTCTGCAACTAAGGTTTCGGCTCTCCAAAGCAATCTTTATGTCAGGCACTATATCAGTAGCCTACTTTTCAGCAGTGTCCTCAGAATTTAGTGAAGGGGGGTTACTTTCTGAAATCACCTTCGATGTATGAAAAGCCCTCCCACCCCCACCCCGAAAGACGAAAATGTTTGAATAATGATACTGAAATTATATTTAATCATTCATAATTGTTAGTCTTTATTTTAAGTGCATAATTTCTATAATGACACAGTTACCTTCAGATTCTACAGTCTTAGAGAATTCCAGAAAATTAGGTTACATAAAAACGCCCTTCATTCACTTAAAATACCCCAGTTAAATCTCCCCTTACTCTACGCCTTTCTAGTGAGTGCAAATTTAGTCTTTTTAGTCTGTTTTCATATGAAAGGTTCCGACCATCATGTATGATTTTTGTCGTTCTTCCCTGTACATTTTCGAACGAATTTGTATCCATTCTACAGTAAGGACACCTTAATTGCACAGTATGGTCTAAATGAGGGCTTACTAAGTCCAAATGTGACCTAAATGTTGCCAGTACAGTGCTAATGTCCATCACCAGTCATAATGACCATCCTGCACAGTGCACCTCCCCCTCATCTCCCTAGCCCTCACACGGTCACACCCTTCACCATGCCTGCCCAACCCAACCCTAATCCCATAATTACTAACGACGCGAATTCCCCCCCCCCACCCCTCTCTCTCTCTCTCTCTCTCTCTCATCTAGATTAAAGTCCATTATCTCCACTCATCCTCTTAACCCCAGCCCTTCCCCGGAGAGCAATTGTCACCTCCTTGTCAATGTTTCTCAAGCGCGGCCGTCTGGCCCTCTCCCACCTGATCCCACCCTTCCTTTGTCTGGCTTTCCGACCCGCCTCCAACTACCACTACTGCACACACACACACACACACACACACACACACACACACACACACACCATTCTCTGTCTGTCTGTATCTCTGTCTGTCTGTCTGTCTGTGTGTATCACTATGGTAACTCATGTCCTTTGGTTCACTATAGGTGGCAGATGACCGAAACCTTATGCCGTTAGCGGCAGTAGATATGGGTGTCAAATTCAATCTGGAAGTAGCAAGAAGTGGTCTTCATGCTGACCTTGTTAACAACATCAGATCCCACTGTCGTCAGTTTATGCTGACACTTCTACGTGAAATACGTGAACGGCTGCCCACTAATGTTCAGATTTTGAAGAGCATGGCCTGTCTCTACCCTGAGATTGTTCTGGGTCTCAGAAAGCCACGTCTGGGGGATCTTTCTTTTCTCCCAATGTATGAAGGGGACGTGGGCAAGCTTGAACAACAATGGCTGAAGCTGGACACGTGTGAATGGAACCATAAAATGTCTAATGACATTAGTGAATTTTGGATGGAAGTGTTCAGCCATAAAGATGCAGCAGGAGAGCAGGATTTCAAGGAGGTGGGTCAATTTGCATTAACAATGTTGGCGCTTCCAGTGAGTAATGCTGCTGTAGAACGAGCATTTTCACAGATGAACTTGATAAAAAATGAAGTACGGAATCGGATGCAGCAAGAAACACTGGAGAACATTATGCATGTCCGGGCATTCATGTCTAGGCATGGAATATGTTGTAACGAGTTCATACCCAATCAGGCAATGTTAAAGCTGTTTGGTGCGGATATTTACGCAAAAGCAAATGCTGAGAGTGTGTTGAACATCTAGGATTTTTTTCCACATGCAGTTTATGTCTAGGCACTCAAGCAAACATACTTAAAAACATAAGAAAGGATAACTGCAGTAGGCCAGTTGGCCCATGCCAGGCAGCTCCTAAAAGAGTAACTAAGCTACTAGAATAAGATAAGGATAGGAAAGAAGTTTTGTAACCTGTGTAGCAACTTTTGACTAACATCACTGAGTGCAGTAGTTACTGCCAGTTTATACTGAGCTGTGTGGTGATTCTGAATAATGAAATGTATGGTTGGGGATGACCCAACCAAACAGCAATGACTAACCTGGCTAGTGCAATGACTGATTCCAAAGGTTGATATAAGGATTGTGCACCTATTTTATACAATGTTATTTCCTATAACATTCATTAAATATATATTCGTTGTAGTACATTATTCTTAATATCATTTTCCTATGCATGTACAAAATGTACTGTTAAATATAAGCATCTAGTTTTTGTGGGATGTGGGATGCCACACAGCCATGAGCAATGGTCGGTATTTACAATTTCTCAGTTTAGCTATCATGTTAACTAAGAGAATGAATAGGAGGAAGACGGAGGTGGTTAACGGTGCTGCACTCAGAAGTCCAAATGCATGATAAAATCGTAAAAAATAACAAACAGTGGCAGAAAACTAAGAATCACCACTTCATTTGAGGTTGGGCTAAGTGATCACGGTTTGTGCGCGTTTTGGGCGCGTTTTCGGGAAGGATTGTGCGCCAACAGCACCCACCGGCCTGGCAACACTGTGTGTCACTCACCCCAGAGCGATCAGTGGGGGGTACACTCCAGAGGTGAGTAAGCAAAGGCAATCTCAGTAATTAGATATAGACACCTACTATATCTACTAAGGCCAGGGAGGAAAATGAGGTCTAGCTAACCTAACTTTATTGAAAAACGCCCTAGTGGCGAGTAAAAGGAAAAAGCTAACGCCGGTGAGGCAACCCTGCAGCTAGAGGAGAGCTCAGAAACACGTCTTCCTTCTCCACGACCATTCATCAAAGTCGCTTGAGTGTGAGTGTCGCCGTGACCAGGTGACTGTGTCAAGTGTCGCTATCCGCACCCTGTCTTATTTATAGTAATATTTCCCCTACAGACTCCCAGTCTTGTTTATCCCCTTTGTGATCAGTTCAGTGTATATCCTGCCTAAAAGTGACACATAGACAGTACCATATATAATTCAAGATATCCCTGTATGAGCATTGTAGTGTGCACTGAGTGTAACTATATTTTGTGGTGCTGAATGTTAACTCTGTGTCTCTGTTCCCCTGTATCTCAAATATCACTCTGTGTTGTATTGTAACGGTTAGAATTAAGGTTATAGATGTGTTAAGGTGTACTGCCTGGTTTTTATGTCCTGTTCCTTTGTTGGTGCTTTACTTCCGGTCTAGAAAGAGGACCCCGCTTCAGTCGCTAGTGTTTTTAGGACGAGAAGTCGCCTTAAAAACACCAGCATAACACTGGTGGCAAGCGGTGGTTCTGGATCCGAGTAAAAGCACGGAGGAACGATAAAAGGAAACTTGTACAATGGCAGCCAAACATCACATTCAATTGCCGAAATTCAACCCGGACCAATGTAACATTGATGAGTACTTGGATATGGTTAAACTCCTCTTAGACATAGGGTTCGACTCAGACAAAGAAAAGATTGCAGTCACATTACCTAACCTGGGTAAAATAATCGCCACTGTCACTCCGAAAATCGTCCCGAGACTAAAATGGGATCAATTCAAACAAATTGTGAAACAGGCAGCGACGCCATCTCTGGGCACAGTTGTAGCCTTATCGCAACTAGACGCCCTCACATACGACGGAAGCCTCGATGACACCTTCATCCAGGCCAAGGTCCAAGGAGAGAAGGTCACTTCGTGCGCACATTCTGATGACGTCAGGTGGGAGATAAACGGGCGGCCGAAGGTGACTTCCGCTTTCTTTTAGGGTATACTGCTTTTTTCTGAGGTAATATAATGTTATACAGCTTCGTCCCCAGAACTTTCAGCTGATCATATGATGGTTAAAGTGTTTTCATTGTATAATTAACATTTCTACTAGTTAATGGGGATGTAACAGTTAACGAGAGAGAGAGAGAGAGAGAGAGAGAGAGAGAGAGAGAGAGATGGATTGGAGGAAAAAAAAATGAAAGCCGTGATTTGGAGTCGGGGTAGAGATGGAGGGAGGGGAAGCGAGAAGGAAAGGAGAAAGGAAGAAATGAAGGAGAAAATGTGGAAGGCAGAGAAGGAGAGCAAGACGGGAGAGAGGGAGAAGCGGTAGGGAGGAACGGGAGAGAGAGAGAAAAGTGATTGGGCGAGAAGGAAGGGAGATACAGTATTTGCGAATGAAGTAAACGACGTGAGCGAAGAAAGGAAGAGAGTAGAAGGTATGGAGAGAGAAGAGAAGAGGAGGAAGAGGTGGAGGAGGGAGTTAGAAAGTGGAAGAAGAGGAGGGAGGATGAAAAAATTAGAAAGGGAGTTAGGGATGGAGGAAGAGAGAAGTGGAGAATGAGGAGGAGGGAGAGAGAAAAGTGAGGGAGGAGGAGGAGGAGAAGAAATGGAGAGATGGACAGCAGAATGGGGGAAGAAAGGAGGAGGAGAAGGAGGAGCAGGTGGAAGATGGAGGGAGGTAATATCTGTACTAATGAAAAGAGAGAGAGAGAGAGAGAGAGAGAGAGTATAAAATAATGGTTTTCAAAGGAAGGGAGTGAGGGTATAGCTGAAGGGATAGATAGGTAGATATGAGGAAGAGTGAGAGAAAATGGAGGAAGGGAAAAACGGGAGGGCAGGATGGAGGGATGGAGAGGAAGGGATGGAGGGGCAGAGGAAGGAAAGTAGGTAATTGACTGAGGGTTAGAAAGATTGAGGGAACGGGTGAGGGAAATTGGAGGGAGAGGAAAGTAGGAGGAGAAGTGGGAGAGAAGGACAGCTAGTGGAGGGAGGGAGGCAAGAAGAATAGGGGATGGAGGAAAACCTTGAGGGAAAGTTGGTAGAAGAGAAAGAAAAAATGGAGAACGAGGAAGGAAAAGATGGGCTGCGGTTACGGGAGAGTGGAGGGATTCGCTAGAAGGATAGATAGTTGGATGGAAGGAGTGAGGGAGGGAATACTTGGAGGGATGGAGGGAGTGGATGAATGGAAAGAATTAGGGAGCAGTGAAAGGCGGCAGGGAGTGGAGGAATGGAGAGAATGATGGATGAGTGGAGGGAGAGAGGGTATAACGGAGGGAGGGAGAGAATGCATAGAAGGATGAAGGAATGGAGTTAGGGAGTAACGGAGTGAAGGAATAGTGGAAGGAGGGAGGGAGTATTGGAAGTTAAAAAGTGAGGGAGTGATGGAGGAAAGGAAAGAGGGAATGGAGGAAATAAAAGAAAGAGGGAGTACTGAACGAAAAGAAGGAGGGAATAGAAGATGTGAGAGAAAAAGCAGCAATTGAGGGAAGGGTGGACTACTCCGTCACCGCTGCGTACCCGGGCACAGACGCAAAAACCCGGGAACAACTCATATTCCACAAACTCCTCAGGACCCTCCCCGGTTTCATTAAAAACCACTTCATAATACATGAACCGACGGGAGACCTGGATAAAGAAATCAACCTAATAAGGCGCCTTCTAGCCGTCCACTCCTCCCCCAAACGCATCGGGAACATCAAGCAATTCCCCACGGATCTCATCCCTGTAAATCCGTGGGAATTTTCTCCTTGCTGCCCTGAGTGCCCAATCCACGACATTCGTGAACAGCTAAAAGTTGCCCGGCGCAGCAAAACAACACAAGAGCGCTTACAAGCCTCCCCACCATACGCGGATTGCCGCAAGCCTCAAAGCAGGAATGCAAGACGAGGAAGGCACAGAAGGCGCCCCCACATCCCACCGTAATGACGAGGGCCACCTCACATCTCCCCCAGTCCACGACAGGGGGAAACGTCATCTTTCCTTTTCCTTTCCTCTCACTATCTCTTCTATTTTGCCCTCCCCTATTCCTACCCCTATTCCTACCCCTATTCCTAACCTTCCCACCTCACACACCACTTTCTCCACTACTACCGCCTCCCCCCTTCCTATTCCTCCCCAACACAAAGCCTGCCTCCCCCTTCACAGACCTCCTAGAACCCTTACCTCATCTTCCCCTAACCTACTTCCCAAAACCGCCTCCTCCTGTCTACTCCCTCCCACCACCACCCCACACCACCCGCCACCATCACTTCCCCGCCACTCATTTTTCCCGCCAACACAGCCAACTCATTCGCCTTCCCTATCACACCATCCTCCTCCTCACTCTCACCTGCCTCTCTTTCCTCGCTCACCTCCCCCACCCCACCCTCAACCTCACCATACCCACAAACCCCTTCCCCCACTTCACCCTTACCTGACCCACCACCATCTTCCTCCGATTCTGATCCTTCACCAACCTCACCTCCGCCTGCATCTCCTCCGGCTACCCCACCTCCTCCAACCCACCACTCTCAATCACCGCCCGCTACGCCCACCACCAACACTGCACCACACCACCCATCACCAACTCCCACCTTCACCGCCGCGGAAACAACCACCACCACCGTACCACCACAACCAGAGACGAAAATTGAGAGGGTGCTATAGCGCCACCACGACCGCCCACCTGTCAGAATCCGAGGGCCCCCCACCTTCTCCGCCTCCTACGCCGGACTGACCACCCATCCTCCCTCCGGCTCACTCTCAACCCCCATCAGGAGCCCAACACCTTCACCACCCACTGGGTCAGCCTCCTCCAACACCTCACCCCGGCCCACCAGACATCCACCTCCACCACCTACCACCTCCAGTCACAGGGTCGTGACTTTTACAAAGCGGAGGGTGGTAAAATGCCCGCCGTGCCCGCCGCCGGACCTCCCACCTCACCACCCCCACCCCACCACCGGGCCGCCAACGCACCACCACCCCAGGAGGATACAACATTGGGGTTAGTGACCCCGATCAAGAGGGTCACCAGGACACTAAAATCCTGAGCCCCTGTTCCCCGCAACTGCCCCAACACCAGGTGACCAGGGAAAGGCAACTACCTTGCAGGCGGGACAACCATCGTCAGAAAAGGGGTGGGACTGAACTAGCTTCAGTCCCAGGTAACACCGTATTGACGGCAATTGTTACACCCTCTAGGGCAGGAGGCCCAAGACTACGGCCTAATAAAGTGTACGAGGGTAAGGCGACCCAAGGCTCCGGCCTTAGTACACCCCAGAGAGAGAGTTGCCCCAGTGCATCCCTCTCCTGCTGTTCTCCCCTACAGGAGCAACACCGCGCCGACAGTCTCTATACGTGGCGGGGAAGGAGCGGCCTTGTACGCCCTTCAGTTGCTTCTGGTCGGAAAGATCAGCTCCCGGCTACGGCCAGAGTACGTACCAGGGAAAAGAGCCCCTGCTATCGTACGTGTAGCTTTTCCCTACTACGGGAGCAACACCGCGCCACATTAACACTTTTTTCGATTTTCATCTTTCTTCCTCCAGACGATTTTCTTCAACTCTGGAGAGAAATTTCGTACTGGAGGGGTTAGATAGTGTCACCATCAACCCCTTCACTACGAGGGGATCTCCTAAGCTGAATAAAATCGTCCGGTTACCTAGAACAAAGTAACTAAGTCATTCTCTGTCTGAAGGGGTTATTGTGTCTGTCCCATCATCCCGAGAGGGTTTCTTTAAGCTCCAGGAAATCGTCTAAAGGTAGCAAAGTGTAGCCTAAACATGACGTCAGCACTTGGTCTAGGCGCCACAAATCGAGTCCCGGAGGTGAACAAAGGTTTTTATATCATATAGACGTTTTATATTTTATATTTTGCAACTTTCAGAGGCATTTACTCAGCTTTAGGAGTCTTATGGATAGGCTTAATCAAACGTATCGAACCTCCCATGTTAGAAAAAATAGCTTACAGAAATGCGTCCTCGTACAGAAGAGGCGGAATGGACAGATCGAGTGACTAAGATATTGAATTATGTATATGAGTGGTTTTGTTGTTATTTTTATTATTATTATTATTACTATTATTATTATTATTATTATTATTATTTCAGGCAAATGTCCCAGGCTTCTAGACTGGCTGACTAGCGAATATTATTAAGTCTCCCGTGGCTCCGTGCTCCTTCCACTCAAGAGCCTGCACTTCACGCATTCCACGCACAAGATGGCGCCACCGCTGCATTCCTGCGAAGACGAGAGGTCAAGAGGACGACACTTGCTTTTTGTTTGTTTGTTTACTGTAATTGCTTAAAGTTGTGATCCCTCCAACTTGAATGCTCAGTTGTAACTATAGATAACTAGAATACGATGCTAGTCACGAAGAAGGGCTATGAAAAGATACAGAGCTCGTAGTATTGGCTGGATGAATCACTCTTGCGTGATAATCAAAGACGGTGAATAAAACCCACACTTGTAGACGAAGAATATAATTACCAAACAGTTTCGGTGGACACTGCCACCATCTTCAGTGGTCAAGATAGTGAGAGGGAGTGACATACTGATTATACAAGGGTTCCTTTTTATGCGTGTGTGTGTGAAAGGGTGGGGTAAAGGTGAGGTGGGGTGGGGTAGATTGTAAGCGGGGATTAACCCAAGGGGGATTTTGGGGGGACATTACCGGACAGGTCAGGTGTAATTCCTATCTGACCTTACCTGTGTCGTAGCAGGAAGGGTGGGGTAAAGGTGAGGTGGGGTGGGGTAGATTGTAAGGGGATTAACCCAAGGGGATTTTGCGGGGCACATTACCGGACAGGTCAGGTGTAATTCCTATCTGACCTTACCTGTGTCGTAGCAGGAAGAGACATGTCCCTTCCTGCTACGACACAGGTAAGGTCAGATAGGAATTACACCTGACCTGTCCGGTAATGTCCCCCCAAAATCCCCCTTGGGTTAATCCCCGCTTACAATCTACCCCACCCCACCTCACCTTTACCCCACCCTTCCACACACACACAGGCATAAAAAGGAACCCTTGTAGTGTCAGTATGTCACTCCCTCTCACTATCTTGACCACTGAAGATGGTGGCAGTGTCCACCGAAACTGTTTGGTAATTATATTCTTCGTCTACAAGTGTTGGTTTTATTCACCGGCTCGTAGTATTTTTTCTTTTAACTAAGATACATGAAATAAGCTGCAAAAATACGAAAATACGAGCTTACTTAATGTAAATGAATTATAGTACGTTCAGGATGGAGGGAAGGCATTTTGTATTTTGTTTGTGATGTTATAGTGCAGTGGTTCCCAACCTTTTTGGTCCTGTGGCCCCCCGAGAAAATTATGAGAAGCTCCATGGCCCCTATATAACTCAGATCGTATATTTATATATTTTTAATATTTGATATTGTGCAGAAAACGGTAATTACCCCAATATACTTAAGGCTAAACTGGCACAGTAAGGTATATTTCATACTTGATTTCTGTCAGGTTTTACCCAGACCAAATAACTTATAATATCTTATATTATCAATAAGGCCCATGGCCCCCCAGTCAATGTCCCATGGCCCCATGGCTCCCAGGTTGGGAACCGCTGTTATAGTGTCTCTCAGGATCCTAGGATCCTGTCTCGGCTGAACCAAATTGTCTGGCGTCAGCTGGAACATGATGCTAGAGTTATGTCGGTCGTGAGGGGGTTAATGGTGACGGTATTGACACTGTCAGGCTCCTATGACTCACTCAGTTGAATAAAATCGTCTGAGTCAGCTGAAATGGGGTACTAGACTTGTCCCAAGCACCAGAGGGTTAATTATTCTTAACCCCCTGAGTGATGCTTGTCCCGAGCATCACTCAGGGGGTTAAGATTCTTAATCCTCTGGTGCTTGGGACAACTCTAGTATTCCATTCCAGCTGACAGACGATTTTGTTCGGCTGAGTGAGTCATAGGAGCCTGACAGTTACTACACTCACCATTAACCCCCGCATGACCGGCATAACTCTGGTATATCATGTTCCAGCTGACGCCAGACAATTTGGTTCAGCCGAGTGGGTCTGGGGCCTGGGGGGCACTAAATGAAAATATCCAAAAAATATTAAAGGGGGGCTATATCAATTTTGCCACAGGAGGTATACCAAAATTGGACTTTTTAATAAAACCCCCTCCTCTCTCACTCCCTGTGTTTTGTATATACCCTTCTCTGTCTGCCTGTGGTGTGTCTGTCCTACTCTGTGTGTGTGTGTGTGTGTGTGTCTACTGTGTGAAGGTGGCTGTGTACGTGTCTTGTGTGTGTGTGTGGTGTGTCTACTGTGTGAAGGTGGCTGTGTACGTGTCTTGTGTGTGTGTGTGTGTCTACTGTGTGAAGGTGGCTGTGTACGTGTCTTGTGTGTGTGTGTGTGTGTGTGTGTGTGTGTGTGTGTGTGTGTGTGTGTGTATGTATGTAGTAGTGTGTGTGTTTGTGTCTTGGTGTGTGTGAGCTGAACTGTAAGTATGGGGCCTTGTGGTTTTAAGGAAAGCCTGCTACGCAAACTTCCCTCAGCCACATTTTAAAGAAACCTCTATCACACCGGGACTTGAACCCGGGTCTTCCTGATTAGCAAGCCAGCACCATGCTGACCCTGCTACCGCGGCCCCACAAGGATAGCGGCTAAAACTTCTACTGTATTTTATTTCTTTACATGTTTACAAAAAATGGGAAATTGGACAACATGCATAGACTAAACTAAATTTTCATGTACCTATTAATGTCGCTTTAGGAGGAGATATCTCGAAATTTCCTGAGCTACTTGGAATACCTAAGCCTGCAGTTTAATGCTAATCATGAACAAGTGCTATGGAAAGAATATAGAGCAGTTGCTACTTATATAAAGGGAGAAAGTAAAAACTGCAACTTAGCCTGCTATCGAACGGCAGGACTTAAACGATTAACCATATATTACATAAACTTAACACACTGAGTGACACAGAAACTAAACATATGATACAAATTCTTTAATGAAACTTATAATGAGAGTACAAATGACAAAATATACACTGCACAGGAAGACAGTACAGTACTCAGTGCTCATACCTTCGGTGACAACTCTGAGAATGAAAGCCTATCTGTTGTACCGATTTATAAACGGAAGAGATGAATCGCTAAATTTGATCCACAGTAAAAAATAATAATAATAATGAATACATAAAACAATAAAGACAAACCATATAGACTACATGTCCACCCTAAACTGACAAAAACCTGGCATCTCTCCACCTTGAATGCTGAGCTGTTTCTAGAGATAAAGACTAGATTATCATGCAGATCACAATGAAGATCTATGGGGAGGATGCAAAACCATAATACTGTCTTATTCTGCCACTTAGATACAGGAACTAAGCAGCAGAAGGACTAAAATTTGTCAAGGTGAGCCAACTACAATGACACAGATGAAGTCTGAGATTATATAATGTGTAATCATGAACTGATTGCATCATTCAGTAAAGATTACAAAAGGAAAAGCTATCAAATCTGAAAGTGTAAGTACTATACAAGATATGATTAACCTTGTACATCCATATTCTGAGATATGCTTCCTATATCATAGCCTACACATAAATTCATCCCCCTCAACAGTAATGGTATATTCCTGCTGTCTCCTGACTTCCAATCAACTTATGAAACCTCTCTCCTAATTACAGTACAGTAATATGTTAATGAAGGCTGCTAGTAATTACCTTCAGTATGATAATTCTTATTTAAAGGTAGCAGCAATGGTTAATGAAGGATGTAAGGTATGCAGTCCTTCCAGTTCAATATACTATATCTCCAATCAGGCTTTATCCAGTGTCTCTCCTACACATGTTAAAGAATGTCATATGGGACTCTAAGTTTGAAAAGTCTCTCCTATGCTGATTAACATAGTTTAAAGGTAACAAGAATGGCTTAATGAAGCCTGTCCCTAACCCCTTCAGTCCAAAAGCTATCAACCTTTAATTACTTTCCTACTGAACAGGTTCCTGAAGGTTGTAATGTGACCCTTCCAGTTTGAAAAGTCTTACCCAAGCTGAATAACAGTCTTAAATTAGCAAGAATAAAGGCTAATCATTGGAGCAGTTTGTGCCCTGTAATCCAAAAGATGTAGTTATATTCTCATTTTACTATCTATTTCTACCACCAGACCATCATATCTAACTTGAGACAGACATATAGTACTGTATTAAAGGCATTAATGGAGGAAGAACAGGACTGAAGAGTATTGTATCGGTGCTGTAATAAGAAGGGGTAGATTGAATGATGGGGCATGTTGAAAGGATGGAGGATGGCAACTGGACACAGAAAATGGCTTGGAACAAGGTCATAGAGTGTGACATCAGGGATAGGAGGCTGATCACAGAGGTTGCCAGAGGACTAATCCCAACCAGCTAGGACCAATGGACCACATAGCTCTGAAGGGCAAGGAGAGACCTCGTATACGCTACCCTGGTGGGGGCTCGAACTGTCAACTTTATGGTTGTGAAGAGCAAGCGCTACTACTGAGCTACTGCAATCGAGCAGCATGGAAAGTCGCCATTAGGTGACCAAAGCCAATGCATGCAAGCATGTTGGAACCTTCATAAATGATACGATATAACCCCTCCAGTTCAAAGTCTTTCCCATGCTGAATATCATCTGAAGGAAGCATGAATAAAATCAGTTCATCTTTCAAGTGTGTGGTTAAAACTGAAATCCATCCATCCATCCATCATCCAATCCTACGTTGCCCCATGAGGTGCGTAGGAGCCCGGGGCTAGGCAGTTGGTCCTGACATTTAAGATGAGAGAGACCAACCTCACTCATCCCTGAGAGGCATTACATGAGCAATAAACCCCAACCATCCCTTGGATATGAACCTTCACCGGCTTATGGTTTCCTGGTGTACAGGAAACCACTTGGCTTGTCACTCAGTGTAAAGTCACCCACAGGCAGAAGGAAGAGGAAAGAATGAAGGAATGCAAGACAGAATTGGGAGTGTAAAGTCACCCGTAGGCAGAAAGACGAGGAAAGAACGAAGGGGAAAAAACTGAAATAAAATACTTAATCCATGGGTCTTTGCATCTGGTATTGTATTTTAATCCTGTTAATTCTAAGTAATATCATTCAGCTTAGGAAAGAGTACATGAACTGGAGTGGCTAAAGCCTTGATCAACTTCTTTACTACTTGGAGACTCTTCCAAAGGAGATTAAACTTGCTTACTGGCCTAGTTCTACCAGAGGAAACAATGGCTAATGGGGTCTCTGAAGATTATTAAAACTGTCTACAAGTTATTTTTTCTAGCCTGAGAGATCTCCAACCCTTTCAGATTAGTTGATGGCAAGTGTGGCAAGACTGCACAGATGATAAGACTAGTAACCAAGGAGATATCATATGAAGAGAGACAGTGTGAAGGGAACTCCTAAGGTGATCAAAATTGCCTACAGAGCATTAATTCTATCCTAACATAAATTCCTAATCTCTTGTAATTGAGCTGATGGCCAATTGTTGTTAGACTGGCTGTCAGTATGAATGGTAACCCAGGAGACTTACTCCTTCCTTACAACTATGACTCATTCTAAGCAACCACAAACTGGTATTTGAATTGTATGAGTGACCCAGGTCCCTCATATTAAAACAAGTTATGTAATTACAACCGTCTGAATGTATATGTGTGGGCCATTTCACTAACAATAATGTACTGTTGATACTCCTTTATATTCATTTATTTATTTTTTCTTACCTGTTGCTGAATCATACCTCAACCTTCTTTGTATTGAGAATTAGGTTCTGGTTGATACTGTAGAGGGATGCCTTCACATGGTGGCACCAATATCACCAGGCAATAGAGCTGGCTATATTCTATCTATCTATCTATCTATTGCCAGACGCCTCAATCCCGTTTGGGGTGGCCACAAACAAATCGCCTCCTACAATAAAACCTTCTCCTCTCCATATCGACTATTGAGCCAGAAGGGTCATATCAACCACACATACGCTTTGAGGTAAAACAGGGTGAATTTCATGAATATTAGTAACTCATACAGTACTATGATTATCTGATTAAATGCTGGAAGTTTTATGCAGGGGTTCATTGGCAAATTTTGAGGTGCAAGATTTTCAGGAAAATGATGGCCAATATTATATTTAATCTACCATTATCAAATACGCCATGGCCCCCCAAAAAATGAACTACATAACAAACTCCAATCGCCAAGTAATACAGGCCATGACACTGAATTATATAATGAAATGGAATCAAGAAGAAATGGCAATTAAAGGGAACAGCAGCATGAAGAAATGTTACATAAAAGACATTACTAAAAGACCTTAAAATTGAACAGTAAGTGAAATACAGTCAGGAGGTAGAATGATTGCCTCAAAAATGTCAAAACTTCTGAAAATTGATATAGCTACATAATACAGTAATTCTGAAGGGCTTATGAGAAAATTCTCTTGTGGCCACAGGGAACGGGGTACATGATTTATTTAACTCCTTCAGTATGATGGGACCCTCACTCTGATGGGTCAAGTCTCAAAGCCAATGCCTGGCAGATCTGATCTTCTGAATCACAGTGGCTTAATGAACTCTACTTGATTTAACATAACAGAATTAATATACTCATTCTAACTTATTTGCTTTAACCTACAACACTCAACTTACTGTACTTAGTTGAACCTACTAGACTTAACTTACTACATATAACATTTAATTTAACCAGCTCAATATTACCTCAGTTTAACCAATTCCAACTTACTTTAATTCTTATGGGGTACATGGGGTTAAGGGCTATAAATCTTATGAGGGATTCACAACAGCCTTAGGATCAATTTCATCTCATAACTAAGAGACATGGGTTAAATTCAGTTCTCTCTTCTCCTCATCCAACTTGAAAAAAAGAAATCACAGCTATGGCAGAAAACTGATCATAAATCCATCTGAAAGTATATACTGTACAATTTTTTTATACTGTATCATACATTTAGCCAGTCCTCTCATAAGTCAGGGATCACGCTAAATTATCAGAACTTTTCCCATATCAGGCAGCAATGTTTGAAAATATTACAAACTTTTCCATTCAACTCATACTGTAAATCAGGAGAAACAAGATCAGATCAGATATACATGAACCAATGGTCACTCTGCCATTAAATGTCTGGACTGAAAACACTAGCCTCGTACTCCTACGCTTCTCAAGGGGTACTAAAGGACTGCATAAGTTTTTTTTTTTTTTTACTGTCATAAAAAAGACTGATGTAGCAATTTTGTTTCCTTGAAAACTTTCAAAATACACTGCTGATAAATAACACCTTTTTTCCTGTTAAAATTGCTTGTCATTCTTCATAAAGTTGCTTTGTTCTGTTGTTTTAGATTTGCCTTTGGCTTTTTAGCCCTCCTCATGAATCTAACACATCTCTAAGGTACTTCACTTAAAGCAGAAATTTGCCTGCATGCATCCCAGACTTATAAAGAGGATTTATGGCCATATTATTACAACTAAGAGTGCAATGTTATGGATAAGGATCATCAAATGATAATTTCCAAGCCATGTCATGGTGACATAACATATCCGATCCTTCTGTACTACTGCTGACTACACTCTGTAATGTGGGCTGCAAGTTGATTAATCTAACAAGTACAGGTGTTCTATACTGTACATGTCTATTTATGGCCAGATACCTTAATCCCAGAAGGGGTGGCCACAAATGAACTGCCTTCATGTCACCCTGTCCTCTGCCATCAGGCTGCCCTTTCTCCAGCAGATACCCCATCACTCATACAAATTTTGGGTTTTCTGATGCTTCTGTACTTTCAGTTTTAATAATATGGCTCTGACTGCATGAACATTGCTTTCATATTACTTAAACATTAGTACATATGTCATGTGGTGTCAAATTTTAATAAAACCACATCTAGGCTCACTCTTCCTGACCCCCAACCCCTCACAGCATATATGGTTCCCAATAAATATCTGACATCTGTGTAGAAAATGTACATAGGGTTAATAATTCTTATATCTCAATGGCTGAACCTAGTACTGCTTTCTAGTTAACTCCTGATGATTAATGTGAACCTTAGGCCATCTTCCCTATGGCATTAAAAAAGATTTGGCACAGGACCAGCTCAAAATATTCATGATCATCATCCTAACCCTAATTCCCACACAGAAGCAAGGTAGGATCCAGAACCAAGGAAATTGAAACTATCACACAAGTATGTGAGCTGTTGTCATCATCATCATCATCACCATATTCATCCTCACTATAATTTCCACCTAATAGATAAGGTGGGCTGCATTAATAATAAAAATAATAATCAAAGTACAAAACTAGAACTATCAACAGTATTACATTTGCTTTTATCATTTTGAGGGACTTGGCTATGCCTCCACATGCAAGCCTTTAATAACCTGTTGATGGCATCTACAGTATACATGTACTGTAATGTGTTTAACCTAACAAAGATCCCTAAACCTTTTCAGCTCAGTTGATGCTTGAATGTTGTCTCTCCCCAAACTATGACAACTGCATAAATTTGGTTGAGTTCCTATAGTGTGTTTAGCCTAACAAAGATCTCTCAACCTTTTCAGCTCAGTTGATGCCTAACTGTTGTCTCTGCCTAAACTACGACAACTGCGTACATTTGGTTGAGTTTCCTGCCTGAGTGTCGTGTTCAATTAACAAATCCAGCCTATCCCTAATGAACAGATTTTAGTTTTGTACAAGAGATATACATGTATAGCAGTCTTATCAAGTACTCTGACAACTGTGTAACTGTGGCTGAGGTCTCCATCTGGGATTGTTGACAAGGCCAGGTACCAGGATTCTGTTCCCACACCACTCACATGGTAGCACCTACCAGGGATAATGTTCCCAACCATCTACCACCTAACGAACTACCAAGTGGATGTCTAGTGGAACGGAACTATTATTCAAGCATTCAAAATCTTAGCTTCACCTTACAGTACAAAAACCTATAACTAAGACCTAACTGAACAACACTTATTAACTATCAACATCATGCCCAGTACAATGGGACAATCATTCAAGCATCCAAACTCCTAACTTCACCATACAATGCAAAAACCTATAACTCAACCTAACCCCTTCACCATCAGGCTATTCTTCTAAGATGAATTAAATAGTTTGGAAGCAGTAAGAAAAAATAAAATAGTAAATTTTACAAATGAATATACCTTTCAAGTACAGTATAAAGGTTGTGGAGATTTCCTAACACCTCTTCTTTAGCAATTTATTCTATACACCTTAACACCCTCTTAAATTAGTTGATAAATTTTATGTGGAAAAAAAAAATAATATAAAATATACATAAGAATGTTTATATGTACTGTACCATCATCCACTCACTTGATGTAGTGCTGCCTACTTCTTCCTTAGCCTTTATCATTCTTTTTCTGTGCCTCCCCTCCTCTCTTCCTATTTCTCCCATCTTTCCTGTCACTTCTTATTGCTTTTCTTTCCTTTACAGGTGGCTTTACATTGAGTGACAAGCCAAATGGTTTCCTGTAAGCCAAGAAACCATTTACAACGCTGGGTGGTAACCATATAACCAAACCATACGTGCTCCCTACGTGTGAACAAGTGGGTTGGTGGAGGGTTAGTGCCCCTCCCCTTAAAACAAATAACTCAAAGTCAAATGGCCACCCCTTAAGGGATTATGGTGTCTGGCAATAGACAGATAGAGAGACTGTGCTATAATAAAAAATAATAATATAATAATTTGGTTTTACGCCAGGTATCCCCGAAGGGCTAAGGCGTTGCCCCTGGGTAGAGGACTTTTGGACTGGAGCGTGTAGCATTTTATGACCGGATGCCCTTCCTGATGTCTACCAATGACCCTTGGGTGGATTCGATCCTCCGACCCTTCGGTCAGTGCGGAGTTCTAACGCACTGAGCCATGGCTGCTAGCAATATGTAAAGTAAATGAGTAAGGAAGAGGTGCCAAGAAATCTCATATGAACTAGTGTCCCCCAGTGCACTGAATTAGTTAGTTGAAGAACATGGTGCAAACAGCCTAACTGCTTATTTACACATACAAATATTCATCATAACATATTCTAACATCACAGTACACTGCAGACATGATATTTTATACCAGTAATGTGATCCATCCAGGGATAAGAGACTGAATAGCAAGGCTTCCAGACATTGAGAAGTGTGGAGAGCCACCATTAATTGGCCAAGGACAATGCATGCAAGCATGTTGTAGCCTTAATATATGATATGAATGAACCAGGCGCCTGGTGGTTTAGTGAGTAATTATTGTGCTCCAGTCGGATTGAGCCAGTGAAGGTTTATATCCTAGGGGTGGTTGGGGTTGATTGCTCATGTAATGCCACTCAGGGATGAGTGAGGCTGGTCACTCTCATCTTAAATGTCGGGACCAACTGCCTAGCCCCGGGCTCCTATGCTCCTTATTGGGCAATGTAGGATTGGATGATAGATGGATGGATGAAAGGACTTTGGGCTATGTTTGGTGTCCACTGTTTAGTAACTCTGCAAGTGTATTCTGATCATTACTTGTTCGCTTTAACACAAGTCTGCCTAAGGAGTCTTTCGTACTGTACACATGATGCTAAGAGGGACTCTTTCGTGTGGTGGGACTGATATAATCATGTGGCTTAACTACAGTACCAGGTAATACAGGTAGTTATAAAAATGTTTGGCAGAGTATGCTGCCCTACCCTCTATGTTAGTGACACTGAAAAATGTCAAGGGGGAGCTCCAGCTCTCCCTATCACCAGCTTTTCCACCTTCCTTGAGAGTACAGTACTGCCCTCACAGGCTGGTACCATACTACAGCCTGCTCCCGATAATAATTATTTAATAATAATACAGTAATTATAATAATAATACTAATAATAATAATAATAATAATGCAGGTGGGGAAGGCACCAGGTGTGTCTGGGTTGACTGTTGAAACACTGAAAGCCTCAGGAGATACAGAAGCAAGGTTAGTAACTGACCTGATAAATACGATTATAACTGAGTGTTTGTCCCAGATGATTAGCTGAAGAGTGTACAGTAATTGTAAATGTCTACAAGGGGAAGGGTGATGCCCTGGAAAGAAGAAATTCGTTTCGTTTCGTTTTTAAAGGCTCCAACATGCTTGCATGTGTCGGCCTTGGACACCTAATGGCGGCTCTCCACGCTGCACGATCCATTGCAGCCTCCCTGTTCAGTCCCTTAACCCTAAGGTCACACTTAATTATAGAGGCATAAAGTTTTAGACCAGAAAATGAAGGTAATGGAGAGAGTTCTAGAAGGTATGTACTGTCACCTCTGCGATCCAGACTTTTACATGGTCAAAAGGGGTAGAAAACAAGTCACTATTGATGACCAATGTGTGATGAAACAGTCAGGAACTCAGATTGATGGAGACTCTCTCCCATTAACGGCCTCTTCAGTTGCGTTTATTACATTTCAAGTGGCCAAGTTAAGAGTGGTAGCATGCCAAAATGACTGGGCCAGTCTCCAACTAGGCCAACCCAAGCCCAACCTTCGCAGTTTCCCAGAATGCTTCTAAGTTGTACATTAATAAACTACTAGGTAAGCTCTACACCACCAGTTCTCAAGGGTTATACAAACAATAAGGTTCGAGTGGGAGGGAATGTGTATTAACAAGACCAAAAAGTAGAAATCTTCCCCAGCTACTTGCTTTACAGATTAAACATGAATCAGTTGGCACATTGTTTGAAAAATATATACCTATATGGTCCTAATATCAAATGCACAAAACTTAGCTCCTCTGTCCCAGTCCAATGTGTTTATTCATAATTGTCCCTCTGAGCACAAATTTCACTGGTCCAGTCCTCTGCCACTGCTGACCTTGACCTCCACACTTGGGACCTTGACTCACTCACTGGTGCTTAGACCTCCACACTTGAACTTTGACTCCCTCAGGTACTTCGACCTCCACACTGGGACCCGCTAGAAGTTAATATGAATAATGAATAACTATTCCTCCCAATGCAAGTAATCCCTTCACATGATCAGGAAGGTCTCATAATAAAGAAACATGAGTTACAACACTCAGCATCTCAAGTAATAACAGAATAACACATGGCACTACAGACACATAGGTCTGCTCAAAATAATACTTATTGTAGGGATAACATGGAAGAAAAAGTACTGTAACAAATACAGTAAGCATGAATAACTGTAACTCTAACCATGAAAATCATCACTGCATCAACATCATTGTGCCTCACAAAGCAACTATGTGAACATTTACTCACAACATAGCCCTAAGAAGTACTGAATTGCAAAGTCATTTCAACTCAATAATAAATAATTCACAGTCTCTGGGCACCTAATACTTGGCCTACAAAAATCACACATTTATCTGAGGCCCAGACAGAACTCTATAGCATTTCGTATTCTAGTTACTAAATACAGTAAACCCTCATTATACAATGCCTCATCGACTAGAGATATTATATTATAAAGAGACTTAATACTAGTGAATTACAGTAGGAAAAAAAAAGTGACTTAGCAACTAGGTGATTAATCTATGTTCTGGACACGTCCGCATGGTAACAGCCATGCCTCGGCCACTCTCTCTCACTTAATCGAACTTTTGGTCATATAAAATAAACTAGATACAACTAATTATCACTTCCAGGAACTACAGGTATGTTTAAAGAAAATGTGAATATTGATAGGTTACAGTTTGGGTTTATGTCAGGCAAAGGGACCACAGATGCCATATTCATTGTTTGACAGTTTCAGGAAAAAATATATAGGAAAAAAAGGGAACTGTACTTTGTTTTTGTTGATTTGGAGAAGACCTTTGACAGAGTCCCTAGACAGGTGGTGAAGTGGGCAATGAGAATGCTTGGGATCAAGGAGTGGCTGGTTAGGGTGGTTATGGCCATTTGTGTGGGTGCTCACACCCAGGTAAGTGTGAATAGAAATTTGAGTGACAAGTTTTCCAAGAATGCTGGTGTGCACCAGAGGTCAATTTTGAGCCCCTTGTTGTTTATCATGGTACTTGAAACCCTCTCATGTGACTTCAGAAATGGACTCCCGTGGGAGATTATTTATGCTAATGATCTGGTGTTGATTACAGAGAATGAAAGGAAGGCGGAGGAAAGATTTGGGAAGTGCAGAGATGGTATGAAACACAAGGGCTCAAAGTAAATGCAGATATTACTAAAGTGATGGTGTATAGGGCTGGTGGCAGTACTGTCAAAGAAGAGGGAGAGTGGCCATGTGAGATCTGCCACAAGGGCGTGGAAAGTAATTCCATCTTGTGCAGTCTGTGATAAGTGAGTGCATAAGATATGTAGTGGTACTAGAGGTAGACTGCAAGATAATGCTGATTTCATGTGTGCCGTGTGTTGGGTAGAGCAGGTGAAGCTTGTCAGGCATGGAGGGACTGACCTTGTTGGTGAGTCTCTCGAGTATGTGGAAGAGTTTTGTTATTTGGAAGACATGTTATGTGCTGGAGGTGGGGCTGAAGCTAGCTCTGTGGCTAGAGTGAGGAGTTGTTGGAAGAAATTCAGTGAGCTGTTGCCTCTCCTGACACTGAGAGAGCTTTCCCTCTGTGCTAAGGACCTCTGTATGTGTCATGTGCCAGGAGTGCAATACTGTATGGTAGTGACACTTGGGCAGCAAAGGAAGAGGATATTTGCAGGCTTAAACATACAGAAATGACAATGAGTGGGTGGATGTGCAGTGCGTCCTTGAACGCGAGGCCTTGGGGGGCTAGGTTTATGACTGAAGAGTTGAGAGCAAGGATGGGACTGGAGTGTGTTGTTGTGATGAGGAGGTGCTGACTGAGATTGTCTGGACATGTGGAAAGGATAGGAGCTGACAACTGGGCGCAGAAAGGGATGTGTAAACGTTGGGGGTAGGGTTGCGAGCGGCAGACCAAAGAAGAGCTGGGATGAGGTCAAAAGAGTGTGACCTCAGGGATAGGGGACTGCATAGGGAAGTTGCCAAAGATCTAGCAGCATGGATATCACTATACTCCTTTCGCAGCAAGAAGTCCGTTCAGGGTGTGGCAGAAGTTGGAATTCCCGAGTGCGACGTTGCCAATTTGACCACCAATTATCGGATTATCACTCTGTCTCCCTACCTACCCCCATCTCACCTGTTTCTCTCTCTCTCTCTCTATATATATATATATATATGTATATTGTATATATTTATTATTTATTTTCAACTTTTTTTCCACACCACCTATGAGGTAAAAGTCTAGGCGCGTTTTATTTTTAAGAGGTTTCCCCTATAGGCCTAATCCTCTCTCTGATCTTTAATCATAATCTTCTTCGTCATCAGAACTTTCTGTTATATTGACGAAGAATGACTCTACGAAATGTTCAGCTGCTATGTCTTGTTGTGCTAGACAGGGAGTGACCCTGGGTCCCTCGCCGACCTCGGCGTGGCAACATGGGAAATAAGCGCTGCCACGTGTCATATAATTCATTCAAATCGTTGTTATAATTCTAAAAAGTGATACTCAATGTACTATATAGCTTCCTTTACTATATACAGAATATAAAAAACAATTTCAAATAGCACATAGATGGGAAATAAGAGAGAGAGAGGCACGTACTACGGTTGATTTGGCAGCATCGCTAGAGGTGATTCACCAGGTGGGCCCCACCCTGAACGGACTTCTTGCGGTGAAAGGACTATAGCACTCAGAAATTTTATGCTATCCTTAACCATGCTATACCTAGATCTAGGTTTGGCTGCAATTATTTGGAGAGGGAACAAAATGATGAAAATTCCAAACCTGAACACTGACAGAAGAGCCAAACCCTCCTGTTTTGTGCCCATTTTGGGCCTGTCTGAACCTGAATCCCTGGGTTACCCACAGCACATCCTACCAACTCAGTTGACCTTGCCAAAGCTACAATTCCCTACATCGTCACCTGGGATCCACTGGCACATGGCTCTGGTACACCACCTGCTCCACACTCAACCTGTGAAAAAAAATATCATTAATACCATCATCACCATTTGGGATTCATCTGCTTAAGGTTTTGGAATAACAGGTACACCTAACATGCCACAGCAACAATAATAATAACTATGAGGTATTGACATCCTTGTAATAAGGTTTGCTAAAATTACAAGCAAATTCATAAGCAACAACAAATGATAAAGTGAAAGGAAGTTGTGGTGCTAATGATGATGTGCATGAAAGCATTTTGAGATGGTCTGGCCATGTGGAGCAGCAGAAAGTAAGAGACTGGCTGGAAATGTGCATGTGTGGGAGGGGAAGGGGGAGACTGATGATGAGATGGAAGGAGGGAATGGAGAGAGATTTCAGAAAAGGTGTAAACTGGATGAAGGGCAACCAAATGGCAGAGGATATGGTAACACAGAGGTGATCCATTTGTGGTGATCATTTACAGTATTAAGATATCTCGAGACAGACAAATAGATAAACAGCTAGACTGATAAATAAACAGAGAGACAGACTGACAGGCATACAGATTCATAGTCTTGCTTACCTCACCTAAACTATGTACATTTGGTGCCCTCTCCCCCACCCATCCCACAGCCTACTGATGATTTCTCTAGCACTGCACTAAGCTCACTTTAACCTGACCCAAAATTGCCCTCTCCCCACTCTCAATGCTGTTTTAACAATAAGAGGAAACTACAAAATTACACTAGTCATGAAGAAGTGCTGTGAGAGAGAGTGTGGGGCTGTAGCAAATGTCCTACTTTGCCACTTAGCTTCACAAACCAGGCCCAGGGCTAGGCTACTGCAGTCCAGTACATTTAAGGGTAGATAACCAGCTAGCTTCCCTTGGTGGCATTACATGACTAAAAAGCCTCCAGTCACCACTTGGGGATAGAACTTATGCAATTCTGTCACTCCATATGGGGCATTCTAACCTCTAAACCACCACATACCATAACTACAAATAAACCATGCTTAACCCATTGATTACGCATTTACCTTTCTTTATCCCACCCATGGCGTGAAAAAAAATATATATATATATATACTGTTTATTATAAACTTGGATGTTTCAAGAGAACATTTAGGAGTGATGAGGTGAGTATCCTGCCTTGATTCCACATTTTCAAGCGGTTACAGTTAATTTACTTGTATTATTGTGCTTGTGAAAATTAGATATGGCAATGGAGATAACATAGAGGTGAGCATTTCTAGTGAGTATTCGTGTTTCGTGATCAGAAAGGGCAACAAATTCCAAGCAGACGTTGAAGAAGGCTGGCTTCGTGAGTATCCTGGTCCACTTCCATGATTTTACCTCTAGCATCTGATTTACGTGCATAATTCTGCTCGTTAATATTAAATAAGTTAATGGAGCGTACTAGGGAGTAAGTATGTGAAAGAAATATTCATGTTTTGAGGTGACTGAATGAATGGTGGTGTAAATGGAAGAACAGACGTCGAAGAAGGCTAGCTTAGGTATTCTGCCCCGATTCGTTTTTCGGCGCTTCCATCTAATTTACTGACATAATTCTACTCATTGGTGTTAGAGAAGCAACTAGAGATTATTTGGGTGTACGCATGTGAGGGAAAGTGGCTGTATTGAGATGATATTTGGCATCCTTGTAAGATTTGACGTCGAAGATGGCTGGCGTAGTAAGTTAAGTATCCTGCTCTGCCTCCATATTTTCCTTACTTACAGCTAATTTCCCCACTTAATTCTGCTTACTGTTGTTATACATGGCAGTGGAGATAAATAAGTGTAGTTTGGTGGGAGAATATTGTTGTTTGCAGATATTTAAAGGATGTCGGGTTTTTTCGTGTCCTTGCCGAAATTTTGTAAACATTCAGCCCCCGAAATATTTAGGATGTTCGTATGTTATGTATTTCCGTTGATTTATTGTTTATTGTTTATTATTTATTACTGGTTATTATTTATTGGTTATTGGTTATTATTGGTGGTTGGTGCTGGCAACAATCATCCACTCACTTGATGTAGTGCTGCCTATGTCTTCCTTAGCCTTATTCTTTTTCTGTGCCTGCCCTCCTCTCTTCCTATTTCTCCCATCTTTCCTGTCACTTCTTATTGCTTTTCTTTCCTTTACAGGTGGCTTTACATTGAGTGACAAGCCAAATGGTTTCCTGTAAGCCAAGAAACCATTTACAACGCTGGGTGGTAACCATATAACCAACCCATACGTGCTCCCTACGTGTCAACAAGTGGGTTGGTGGAGGGTTAGTGCCCCTCCTCGTAAAACAAATAACTCAAAGTCAAATGGCCACCCCTTACGGGATTGTGGCGTCTGGCAATAGATAGATAGATAAACTTGGAGATGAACATCCAGGGCATCATCTGGTGAAAAAAAAATCTCTCTCTCTCTCTCTCTTTCCATTTTTGCATAGCACCATGCATAAGTCTGCATAGGGGGAGTGAAGTGAAAAAATTAAAAAAAAAAATTGTTAGTTTTTGTTTATTATAAACTTGAAGAGAAACATCCAGGCCATCATCCAGTGAAAAAGAAAAACTCTCTCTCTCTTCGTCTTTGCATAGCGCCATGCGCAAGTCTGCATGGGGGTGGAGTGGTTAGCATTGATGCACGGCCACTGGAAGGTTAGCACAGCCTGAGCTGTGGCTCGCAATCCATGGGTTAATTATACTATACCCTTTTACTCTAACTCAGTCTAAAATTTCCATCATTCCATCTTAAGCACTGACCTGTAACAAGATATCAATACTAAAAGATGATGCTAGTCACAAAGAAGTGCTATGGAAAGGATGCAAAGCTGTAACATTGTCTTACTGTGCCAGTATGTTATGTGAAGTAAGCTGCAAAAGGACAAAAATCTGGGCCAAGCTATGGTAAAAGGACTGGCTTTAATACAGGTCAATACATTTTGAAAGGCAATCCACTCACTTGATGTAGTGCTGCCTACTTCTTCCTTAGCCTTTATCATTTTTTTCTGTGCCTGGCCTCCTCTCTTCCTATTGCTCCCATCTTTTCTGTCACTACTTATAGTTTTTCTTTCCATTACAGGTGGCTTTACATTGAGTGACAAGCCAAATGGTTTCCTGTAAGCCAAGAAACCATTTACAACGCTGGGTGGTAACCATATAACCAAATCATACGTCTTCCCTACATGTCAGCAAGTGGGTTGGTGGAGGGTTAGTGCCCCTCCCTGTAAAACAAATAACTCAAAGTCAAATGGCCACCCCTTACGGGATTATGGCTCCTCTGTCATATGCCTAACCCTATCAATGAGTATTCTACCATATATTTTACCAGTCACACTAAGAAGGCAAATACCCCTATGGTTACCACATACTTCTCTCTCCCCTTTTCCTTTGTATAAAGGAACAATTATACTTGATTTCCAGTCCTCTGGAACCCTTCCCTCTTCCCAAGCCAATCTACACAACTTCAATATCCATTCCACAACAATCTCACCCCCATACCTCAGCATTTCACCACACACTTCATCAATCCCTGGGGCCTTTCCCATCTTGATCCTCTTCATTGCTTCCACTACTTCCGCCCTACTGATCTCTTCTTCCCTCCTCTCGTCTTTTCTTCTCCCAGCCATTCCCCAACCACTTATACTCGCACTGTTGTCACCCTCTACATTCAACAAATCCTCAAAGTGCTCCTTCCATCTCCTCACTGTAGTGGAAGGGTTAATGTAATGTGTGTGTGTGTGTGTGTGTGTGTGTGTGTGTGTGTGTGTGTGTGTGGAAGAGAGAAAGAGAGAGGTGGGGGAGTTGATGAAATGATGTGGAAAAATACTACGTGTCTTGTAATCACTCACCTGGATTGCCAAATTTCTGGTGTGCATCTCCCCCTGCCTTCGACCTCCATTTTTCTAACGCTGTGTGTCCAGGTACAGCATGGTCTTGACGTTGGCTTGCTTGTTTGACTATCTTGCGTTTGTGTTCAGCCTTTGGTTCCTTCTCTCTGAAAAATGAAATAGTGTTAGTATATTGTATTGCTGGCACTTACTGTTAGGAATTTGGCGGAGAGGAACACGCAGAGAACATCAGGAAAATGGTAATGAAAATAAAAAAAAATAAGAAAACTGTATAAATAAATGAGGGAAACCTGTCATAGAGGTATCCAGGAAAAATGGCCTTGGGTTCATTCTTCCTTGCATAAAAAAAAATACACAGAAATAATACAGACTCCTTCAATACTTCGTCTTAATTTAGTCCTTAATCTTAAAACTATGAGACCAAAGGAGAATTAAAGACCTCAGTTTTTGACGGTCACTAATGTAAGACTAGCAGGGATCAGATTTATTAGCCTGCATGCCACATTTTGAGTTCCTAATTAAGATATCACACAGGTAAAATCAACACATCAGTCTACCTATCTATCTATATACCTAGGCTGCTTCCCCCAAGGAAAGGGAGGTAGCCGAGACAGGACGACACACTCCCCATTTACTCATCCATCAGTACAGGTGCATAATATCAGTGATGGTTTTATGTGAAAATTCTTTACTTATTCAACATCATGACACCTTCTTATTATCATTATTATTATTATTATTATTTAACTGGTACAACCTGATGATTATAATTGGCTCAGGGTAACTGGGTTGTCAACAGTCTCCTCTACTCCTGCCAGCGTCTAGAGATTTCTCCTAAGATGGGTGAAGCTCTACTGAAGGGAAGAGGCTGTGTGTGTGTGTGTGTGTGTGTGTGTGTGTGTGTGTGTGTGTGTGTGTGTGTGTGTGTGTGTGAGGTGTGTGTGTGTATGAAGGTGTGCCTGTGTATGGAGGTGTGGCTGTGTGTCTCTGCAGGATATTACACAAACCATCTCCATAACGTGGTGTCTAAATATGTATATCAACATTTCGTAAAGCCTCTTATTTCCTAAGTACAGAATCACCCACTGTCTATCAATAAAGATAATATATACTTACATATATTCACACCATATTACTTCTACCAATGACATACACACACTCTGACACATAAACATAACCAATACTTTACAATATTTCCACTTTCACAAACATCACACTCCCTACACACCCATCCCATTCCCAGATGTACTTTGCCAGCATGTGGTAGTTAATTCTGCCTTTCACTCCCCCTCATATTTCTCCACTTTCATATGCATCATCCCTCCTACGGACACCCATCTCCCACTGGCACCTCATCAGCATGGGAGTTAATTCTGGCTATCACTCTCCCTCCGACTGTAAGGTCCGACCCTACACTGAACGTAGCATAGATTAATAAAGATATATATTCAAGGAAAAACTCCAGGATTATGTTAAGCTGAGAGAAGACCTTACAGAGCAACAGAAAAGAAAAATCAATTGACTCACTACTATGGATGTATTTATATCTCGGTGCTCTTTCTTATATCTAAAACTAATCTCTGGAGGGGTGACCACAATAAAAGCTCCTACTTGTTACCCTGTCATGCATCATCAGGCTGCCTCTCCTTCAACTCACACCAGCATCGTTCATATACCTCTCCACTGCATCCCTCCACCTCATTATTCTCGGTCTCCCACTACTCGTCTCTCCACCTAACTCACATACACTCTCTTATACTCCTTTCACTCTAACTTGTCCTAATATTACTGTCTCTGTCTTCAGTTCTGAGCTGTAGCAATACGAATACCAGAATATGACGCGTAAAATAAATAAATAAATAACAAGCATCATGGTAGGTGGTGGTAGGTGGTGACGACCATCATCCACTCACTTGATGTAGTGCTGCCTACTTCTTCCTTAGCCTTTATCATTTTTTTTCTGTGCCTCCCCTCCTCTCTTCCTATTTCTCGCATCTTTCCTGTCACTTCTTATTGCTTTTCTTTCCTTTACAGGTGGCTTTACATTGAGTGACAAGCCAAATGGTTTCCTGTAAGCCAAGAAACCATTTACAACGCTGGGTGGTAACCATATAACCAAACCATACATGCTCCCTACGTGTCAAGTGGGTTGGTGGAGGGTTAGTGCCCCTCCCTGTAAAACAAATAACTCAGAGTCAAATGGCCACCCAGTACGGGATTATGGCGTCTGGCAATAAATAGATAGATAGATAGAATTTATAAAGACCACAATACCTTCCTGATCTGATGCTTGAAGAGAAGATGAATAATGTGCATGTCTTTGTATTCCAGTGAAGGGATGGACCTCTTCAATTTACTGGGTTGCACTTTGGAAACCAACACTAGTCTCGCACAGCACACTGGTACTGTCCTCTAACCCTCTTATCCTCAAGCTTTAACATCCAAGTACAGATCTGTAAGGAAAAATACCATATAGTACTTAAACTCTTTCACATTTATGACATATTTCAATGAGATTATTTTATTCAGAACGATTAATATAGCCTTCATCAATACAGTCCCTCATACCACCTCAGCATAGTCCTGTAATCCTCAGGTTTTAGCTTCTGATATGATGTCAACATGGAAAGGTAACAAACTTTAACTCTTTCTGTTTTACCAAATATTTAAATTTGTCTTGAGAGACTGGTACAACCCTGCACAATAGTCTCCCACAGGACACTAATACAATCCTCTAACCCTCTTCTCAAGCTTTAACATTCACCCTCAGATCAGTAAACAAAAGACAGCAAATCAAACCTAACCCTATCAGCTCCACCACATCTTTTGATTCAGTAAGATTTTATTCAGCTTGATTCGTATACCCATCAACAATGCAGTCTCTCAACAGCTTCTTATTCAATCCTCTAACCCTCTAATCCTAAGACTTTACCTCTGAAGCTTCACATACGTAGAAAAATCATTCAAATTTAACCCTACCAACTCCATTACATCTTTTAATTCAAGATTACTTTATTCAATGTGAGAGACTGATATAACCTTCGACAATACAGTCTCTCACTAAACACTGGTTAAGTCTTTTTACCTCTAATTCCTCAAGGCATTACCTTCTAAGATCAGACCAGTAGTAAAGCAATAAAGCTTAACACAATCTACTCCACCACACTGATTAATTCAAAATGATTTACTCTGCTTGAATGAGTATTATAACCTTCCAATAATACCATCACTCAATAGCACCTTGACATACTTCTCAAGCTCTCTAATCCTCAGGCTTTGTCTCTGAAGATCACAACTATAAGGAAAAATAATCAGGGGAAAGATTTATGAAAAGTTGAGATCGAATGGGATACAAGGGTTTGAGAGTAAATACGGATTGAAACAAAAGTGATGATGTCTAGGGCTACTGGTGGTACCGTCAAATCTGAGGGAGAGTGGCCAGGTTCGGCTCACCACAAGGGTATGGGAAGTAACTTCATCTTGTGCAGTATTTGTAATAAGTGGATGCACAGATGTGGTCGTATTTGAGGTCGACTGCGAGATAATGCTGATTTTGTGTGTTTGGTGTGTAAGGGAGAGCATGTAAATTGTCAGGTATGAAACGATTGATCTTGCTGGGGATTTTTGTGTGTGTGGAAGAGTTTTGTCATTTGGGGGACATGTCATGTGCTGAACATGGGGCTGGAGAGCTAAGGCAAGGAGTGGCTGGAGGAAGTTCAGGGAGTTGTTACCTCTCCTGCCATTGACAGGGTTCTCCCTCCACACTAAAGGATCTCTGCATGCAGCATGAATTAGAAGCATATTGCTATATGGGAGCAAGACCTGAGCAGTAAAGGAAAAAAGAGGATTAATCCCCAAGCTAGACCTCATCAGATCATATAGCCCTGCTAGGGTTACAGGAGAGCGCTACCCCTCCCAGCACAGCAGCCACTAGGTATAATCGACCAGATGGTATATTGTGAACTGCCATTCTGCATATATTTGTCAAACATTATGGCTATATTAACTTAGATTCACTGTCATACCCACTGCAATTGATCAGGGTGTGGTAATCCAAAGGAAACCCACCTTTTAGACCCGCAGCAGCAGGGTGGCTACGAGGCCTCACTCATAGAGGTGTTTAATTGACCAGTTGGTACTCTGCAGGCTGAAAGAAATTAAATATATTACTTCCTCAAGTTTTTCTTTTATACCATATTACATGAAAAACAAAATGTGGCAGGTGTTAGGGATGAAATTCATGCATTACAGTACAGTCATGCCTACATAATACCCAATCCTCTAGCATGAAACTCACATAACACAGGAGGCAAAATTTTATTTCCAAATTTAGTCTATCTCTATCTATCTATTGCCAGACGCCACAATCCCACAAGGGGTGGCCATTTGACTTTGAGTTATTTGTTTTACGGGGAGGGGCACTAACCCTCCACCAACCCACTTGTTGACACATAGGGAGCACGCATGGTTTGGTTATATGGTATAATAATAAGATTAACAAAGAAATCAGGTTAAGATTCTCTTGCACGTTATTTATGCACTTCGTGTCATTTGTGCAATTCATGTCAATAAATAATAATAATAATAATAATACGGTAATAATAATAATCCATCCATCCATCCATCATCCAATCCTACGCTGCCCCACTAGGAGCGCAGAAGCCCGGGGCTAGGCAGTTGGTCCTGACATTTAAGATGAATAATAATAATAATAATAATAATAATAATAATCCATCCATCATCCAATCTTATGTTGCCCCACAAATTCCTTGACGAGTCTGGCTAAATGCTTGTTTACAATCAATTCTCCGCATCTTGATCCTATATCTCAGGTTACAGATAAAAAAAAAAAACAACAACAGCAAAAACAAATCCCATTTTACCCCTGAGGTGTGTAGGTGCCTAAGGTTAGGCTATCAGTACATTTAAAGGTAAATAAAAGACCTACTTCCCTTGGTGGCATTACACGACTGATAAACCTCAAATCACCGTTTGGGGACTGAACTTAACCACCAGACCACCACATGCCTAAACTCAGAAGTATAAATCAAAATTCCTCTTTTGCATTCTTCCTCTTCTGTCTTTCCTTCATTCTCTCCTCTTCCTTCTGCCTACAGGTGACTTTACACTCCCTCTTCTGTCTTTCATTCCTTCATTCTTTCCTCTTCCTTCTGCCTATGGGTGACTCTACACTGAGTGAAAAACCAAATGGTTTCCTGTACACCAGGATACCATTTACTACACTGGGTGGTAACCATACAACCAAATCATGTCACCTGGTGGTTTAGTGGGTAATTAAGGGGCTCCAATCGGACCTATGTAGGTTTAAATCCATGGGGTGGTTGGGGTTTACTGCTCACGTAATGCCACTCACAGGTGAGTGAGGCTGGTCACTCTCATCTTCAATGTCAGGACCAGCTTGCCCAGCCCCAGGTTCCCACGCTCCTCATGGGACGGCACAGGATTGGATGATGGATGGATGGATGGATAAATTAAAATGTTTGGCTTGTGAGGTGCTGCCAGGATTCTAAGGGCTTAAATATATGATTCCTTGTGTGGAGTCTCACTGGGCATGCAGCTGGTAGTTATACACTTTCCTACTTTTTCCCTGTTCCTGGATGCTGCCTCACCCCATCCTTAGGTGAAACAAAGGATCATAGTATACTTGAGAGTGTGAGGGTGTAAGCATGCCCCTAATCTCTGATTATTAAATGCAACATTGATGTTATCAGCCTGCATCCCATACTACTGAGAGCAATAAATAACAACACAGAGAAGTTAGATATGTTCAATCATCAACACATGCTTTAGTAACTGACAATAAAAAATGGGGTTTTGTCCACAACTTTGCACTCTCAGTTTTCATTATACAGTCCAAAAGGTAACGACGATGAAGAAAAGGACGAGGACTGTGAAATGAGGATGAGGAAGGTGACGACAAGGACAATGAGGACGAGGATGACGAGGGTGAGGACAAGGATATCAAGGAGAAGGATGTGGCTGAAGCTGCCACTTACAATGATAGTGGGTGACTGGAAACACCAATGAACTGACTGAAATTACCATAATCTGAACCACTGCAAGGAACATGGAAATTCTATAATTTATTCTAACAAAACTTACTTTTCTAGTCTGAAGTATCAGCCACTAACACAACACTTTTCAATTTTTCCTTTCACAAAGCTAGAGAGGGATGCCTTCACGTGATGGTACCAAAAAAACTGGGTGGCTCACTGCCTGGTTATACCAATGTCCTTCAATTACTTTCCAGTCCCATGCAAGGAGGATGGGGGACTGTAGAAGAATGGCAACTCCAACCTGCAGTCTACCAGAATCATTGATAAGTCCAAAGTCACAAACACAATGGTAATTCCTTGTATCCAATTGCAACAATATTATCTGAAGGAGGCCAGAGTAATGAACAAAAATTTTTCCCCTGATGGCAGCGGAGGCAGCAAATTTAGTCACAACATGAAAATGATAGACATTATAGGCAGAGGAAGCTGCCCATTTATTCTAACACCTTACTATGTGGTGAGGATTGACATGTTGCGGCAAGAGGCCCCAAATTATCGTTCATATGGTCATAACACGGCAAACTTGGGTCATGACATGGTGAGAACAGACACAACGCGGCCAGTGATCGTCACAGCACAGGTTGCATCAGCCTATGACGTATAGCTGTCATGTGTCTGCGTGGGGTGTCGTCACAGCCGACTGATCATTCCTACCCCAGTTGAGCCTACCCTCTCCCCGCACTCTGGCTGCACTCATGCTCTGTGTGATCATTATGACCAGTAAGAGTCCTTACTGTGCAGTACTATTGATGTCACTAGTGAAGGTGTCACTCCAGTACCAAGATAAACTAACATATTAATACTTGTTCAGTGAAGGGGATTAATAAATTGTGATTCCCTGGTTCCTTACACCTAGAGGGGCAGTCTGTGAACTCAGAGGGTGAGTGTGGGCGTTATACAGCATGTGTCTGGGAGGATGGCAACTGTCACATGAAAGCCAACAGTGTGGCTGGATATCACACCACCTCAGACCCAACACCCACACCAGCAGGATTTCAGGTGAGATGGACTCCTCACACACACACACACACACACACACACACACACACTGTACCCATCTACAGTATATAACCTTTATTATATATTCTTACTGTCAAACTGAATGTTTTACTGACTTATCCGTATGTTATTTCCTGTCCTTATTGTCAGGCACAGTGTATGGCTGTCTTTATTTTTATTCCATGATTTCTGAAGCCACAAGTACTTTATTAATGTTTTTCTCTTGAACTCTTCTCAAATTGCACATGTTTTACATAATATTAATTTTAATCTCCATGTTGGCAGAATGAATATTAGGTAATACAGAAATGTGCATACAGTACTTCTTTCCATGCATGAACTTCCATTTTTTTCTGCTAAAGAAGTAATCTCTCAGAAATGTTAGCAATACTGTAGATGTAAACGTAATACAGTAGATGTAAACATAAGCAGTCAGATCGATTATTTTCTGGTCAGGAGGGCTGATAGGAGGTTAGTGAGGGATGTTAAAGTTATAGGAGGTGAGGAGTGTGTGCAGCAGCACAAACTATTGATTTGTGATATGGTGCTTAAAGAACGAGTGATGAAAAAGAGGACTTATGTACCTAGGAGGAAAATATGGAAGCAGGGAAACCAAGCAGTAAGGGATGCCTTCTATAGCGAGATGAGGAGAGTGGTGGCTGAACAGGGAGCTGTAGACAGAGGCATTAATGAACAGTACAGTGCCCTCAAGAACAACCTCTTCAGAGTTACTGATGAAGTATGCGGTTGGACAAGAGGCCCACCAAGACATAAAGTAACTTGGTGGTGTGATGAGGGTGTAGAAGCTGCAGTTAAGGAGAAAGGAAGGCTTTTCCGGGAATGGAAGAAGGGTGGTAACAAGGAGGAATACTTGGCTGCCAAGCATAGGGCTAGAAGAGAGATATACAGGGTGAAGTCTGAGTCACAAAGACTTGATAACCTAAATCATGAGGAAGGGAAAAATATGATATTTAAGGTGGCAAATCAGATGAAGAGGGATAATTGGGATATTATAGGTGAGCAGTGTGTGAAGAATGATGATCGAAGGGTTGTGGTGAACAGTGGGAATATTAAAGGTGCAGTTTCCTGTAAGCCAAGAAACCATTTACAACACTGGGTGGTAACCATATAACCAAACCATACGTGCTCCCTACGTGTCAAGTGGGTTGGTGGAAGGTTAGTGCCCCTCCCTGTAAAACAAATAACTCAGAGTCAAGTGGCCACCCCGTACGGGATTATGGCGTCTGGCAATAGATAGATAGATAGATAGAAGAGTCCTGCCCTGCCTCGGGACCCCACTCCACTTCCCTCTAGCAAGCCCACAACCTCTTCCATTCAAGGTAGGGAATCCTCCAGTATTTATATGTACAGTAATCCCTCAATTAGCTTGATGTCCATTATCCAGACCCTGTGATCTGGCTATTCAAAACCAATAATCGTACATTTTCCATTGTATTCGGACAAAATGCTTGCATCCAGGTGGAAATTATGGCTGAGCAAACATTTTCCCCTGGCAGAGCCATTTCTTTTTCATGTAACTGCAAGGTATGTCCCTGTAGTGGTGATTGCTTGTCTGCTTGATGAGTCTGTTTGACCACGGTAATTGCTTGGCTGTGGTTTATAGGTCTCCTTTACCAGACAAAGTAATGTACAAAAACAGAAATTAGTGCTGTACAATTATTATTATTATTTTTTTTTTTATGCAAGGAAGAAGGAACCAAAGGCCATGAGCCCGCAGTAACAGTTCCCTCCAAGAGAAAAACAAAATACAATAGAGAGCCAAATTCAAGATCCGATCATTTTGAGATGCCTGGACACACTGCGTTTGAAAGACTGGAGATCATAGGCAGCAGGAAATACAGACAGAGGGAAACAGTTCCAGAGCTGACCTGTTGCATAAATGAAAGACTGGGAGTAACGGTTAACTCTTGCATTAGAGAGTTGGACAGAAAAGGGATGAGAGTTTGCTGCCAGACGGGTGCTACGCGCCCGTCGTAGAGGTGGAGGAATGCAAGCAGACAGTTCAGAGGAGCAGTGACCATTAAAGTAGCGATAGAAAAGAGATAAAGATGCAACAGTGCGGCAAAGAGACAGAGGTTGAAGGGAGTCAGTAAGAGGAGGAGAGTTAATGAGACGAAAAGCCTTTGACTCCACCCTATTGAGAAGAGCTGTATGTGGGGAGCCTCCCCACACATGAGAGTTGTACTCCACACAGGGGCGGATAAAACCCCTGTATGGAGTCAACAATTGTGCAGGGGTAAAGAAAGAGCGGAGTTGGCTTAGCACACCCAATCTCTTGGAAGCAGATTTTACTATCTATCTATCTACTGCCAGACGCCTCAATCCCGTTTGGGGTGGCCACAAACAAATCGCCTCCAAGTCGCCCTGTCCCCCACCATTTCACTCCCCTGCTCCCAACTCACACCCCCCTCTCTCATATACCTCTCCACCCCATCCCTCCATCTCATCCTCGGCCTCCCCTTCCCTCTTTCCCCCTCCACCTCACTCACATACACTCTCTTCGTCAGTCATTCACCCTCCATCCTCTCCACATGGCCAAACCACCTCAGTGTGTTCCTCATAACGCTTCCTATCACATCCACATCAACACCACAACGCTCCTTTATATCCTCATTCGTCAGCCTGTCTCTCCATGTGACTCCACAGGCTCCTCTTAAATAACTCATTTCCACTGCTCTCACTCTTGACTTGCGTCCTTCCAACAACGACCATGCTTCACTTCCGTATGTTAGAGTTGGTATCACAATACTGTCATGTAGTAACTTTTTCACTTCCATCCTCACTTCCCTGTTTCTTATCACTGCTTTCAAAGAACCAGCAACCTTTCTTCCCTGCTGTACCCTCTCAAGCACTTCACCCTCCAAACCTCCATCCTTACTCATCACACTACCCAAGTACTTAAACGTACTCACATTTTCCAATTCCTCACCATTCAACCTCGCTGTACATTCACTGACTTCACCTCTCTCAAAGACCATCACTTTACTCTTCCCTACATTCACCTTTAGATTCCGTTTCTTACACACTCTCTCAAACTCATCCACCAAGCCTTGCAGCTCCCCTTCGTCTTCCCTCAACAACACAGTATCATCTGCAAACAACAATACAGGGAGTTTCCAAACACTATCCTCTCTCACCAGGGCCACTCCAACATCCACTACCCTACCTTGTACCTCTTTTATTACCCCATCCATGTACAGATTGAACAACCATGGAGACATGACACATCCCTGTTTCAAACCAACTTTCAAAGAGAAAAATTCACTTAGTTCACCATCCACACGCACTGCAGCCTTCGCACCATCGTACATACTCTTCACAGCATTCAACAACTTCCCATCTACTCCATATATTCTTAACACTTTCCACAATCCTTGTCTATCCACCCTGTCATATGCTTTCTCCAAATCCATGAAAGCCACATACAACTTCTTTCCCTTCTCTAGAAACTTTTCCACTAAAGATCTAAGAACGAATATCTGATCTACACAACCTCTTCCCTTCCTAAAGCCTCCCTGTTCTTCTCCAACTAATTTCTCTGTTCTTTCTCTAACTCTGTCAATAAGTATCCTACCATACACTTTTCCTATTATACTAAGAAGACAAATGCCCCTATGATTACCACACACTTCTTTTTCCCCTTTTCCTTTGTACAAGGGAATAATTATACCTGACTTCCAATCCTCCGGGACTCTACCTTCCTCCCAGGCTAATCTGCACATCTTCCACATCCATTCTACTAATATCTCTCCCCCATGCTTCAGCATTTCACGACACACTCCATCAATTCCTGGGGCTTTCCCAGATTTAACTTTCTTCATTGCTTCCACAACTTCTATCCTACTGATTTCTTCCTGTCTTCTCACCTGCCTCCTTCTCCCAGCCATTCCCCAGCCACTTATACTCGCATTACTTCCATCCTCTACGTTCAACAATTCCTTAAAGTGTTCTCTCCATCTGCTCACTTTTTCTCCCTTCTCCACTAGTAATCTACCATTTTTATCTTTCACTCCCCTGCTAACTTCACTTCCACCCTGTCTTACTCTTTTCACTTCTCTCCAGAACATTTTCTTACAGTCCCTCCACTTTACACTCAAATTCCTTCCAAATTCCTCATCCACTCTCTTCTTACTCTCTCTTACTAATCTTTTCACCTCTCTCTTTCTTTCCACATATAACTCTCTCTTCCGCCTCTCAACTTCTTCCACGCCCCTATTTCTCATCCATTCATTGTACGCTTTCTTTTGTGCCACAGCCTGTTTCACCTCTTCAGTCCACCACGCTGTTCCTTGCACCCCCCTCCGTCTTCTCTTCCTTCCACACACTACATCACATGCTGCACATATTTCTTCTGTAAATATGCTACACACACCTTCCACGTCTCCCATCTGCTCCAATTCATATTTGCCCAATCGTTCCTCCACTTCTCTCTTATACTCTGCCATTTTCTCACCCTCTTGTAACCTTTCCACTCTCCTTGCAACTACTCCTTCCTCTCGTCTTTCCCATCTTCTGTTCCTCCATCTTACTTGAATCCTAATTCTGGCCACCACCAAGTAGTGGTCAGAAAGTCCACTCCCCCAACCTCTATAAACTCTTGCATCCATTACACATCTTCGCATCCTTTCATCCACACACACATAATCAATCATTGCCTTCCTTTCATTCAGTTCACCACCCACCCTTCTCATCACTCGCCACGTATACCTGTGGATCATTTTATGCCTGAAGAGGGTATTGGCTACCACCAACCCCCTCCCAGCACAAATGTCCACTAACGCACTCCCATTCTCATCTATCTCAGCAGGCACACCCCACTCACCAACTATTCCATCCACCTTTGCATTCCTAACTTTACCATTCATATCACCAATCAAAAACACTCTCTCATTCCTTCCAAACTTTTCCATGCACACTTCTACATTTGTCCAGAACTCTTCTCTCACTCTTCTAGCACGATCTTGCATTGGTGCATACACACACACAATCGCCCACATTTGTATTCCAACTTTCAACTTTACCCACACAATCCTTGACCCAACTGATCCATACTGTCTTATGCTCTTCTTCCATCTTTTACTCACAACTATACATACTCCTTCCTTTGCCCTCTCATTCTCACCTACTCCTGCACATATACCCCATCCATACTCCCATTCTCTCACACCTGTAAACAGCATAAAATACTGATATCACAAATATATCATGAATTACTGTATAAAAAAATGTAATAAATAATTTTTTAATGGATATGGTTATAAGAAGTTATGGTAAATTGTGTAGCTGGTGACTTGCCAGAAAAATCTGTGAATATGAGAACCCGCGAACAGCAGTCCCGTGAATAGTGGGGGTTGACTGTACCTCTCCTGAAAAAATCAGCTTTGTACTTTTTTTTTTTTGGTCCAGGTTCCATCTACATATGATCTAAGGCTCCTGAACTATTACGTACTCTTTTGTTACCTTCTGCCATTCATCACTCACCAATAGCTCACCTCCTTTACATCATCCATATACATTCATACCTGAATTCACATACTTCACACTATCTCCACTTCACAGTAACTGATGACAAACATGAGAGAAGCTTTTAATTATATGGATCAGATACTGAAGAAGATAACAGTGTCCACTTTAACTAAATTGTACTAAAGTACCTGGCTTTACTACAGTAAATGTTATATAGTACAGACTAGCCTGTGCTTTTTCTATAGTCCAGTGCTGTATTAAAATGGAAAGAAAATAAAGAGAAAAGTTTTGATAAAGACAAAACTTACTTTTTCTCTTAACTTTTCTGCTGAACACATCCACTGCTGAGAGACTGTTCTGGTAAGATGATATGACGAGGCTCTATGACAGGAGTTTTGGTGAACAGTGAGGGCTTACTACCCACATCAAGAGGGTCTGAAGCTGACTGACAAGAAGGCTGGATGAATTCTGAGGTTCCTCCATCCACTACAATCATATCTTCTTGTTCCATACCCTCCATTGGCTCTTCAAATAATTCCTCTCCTTTGATATCAACTTCATCTTTTATATGAACCTGCAGAGACAACAGAGGATACTTTAACCCCACCAACATACTAACATCTTTTATTATATTCTGTCTAAAAACAAGCCACAGGAGATGACATGGACAGTGTTAAAAAAAAACACACACACACAGACACAATGCCAAAAAAAAAGTCTGAGAATTAAACTGACAATGATATTGAAAAAGGATGACCATATGTGTTATCAACGGACTGTAGGAGTACGAGAGAGAGAGAGAGAGAGAGAGAGAGACTAAAATAAGTAACATGAAATATACATTATGGTGTTTAAATTCTACCTATCTACTGCCAGATGCCTTAATCCCATAAGGGGTGGCCACAAACAAATTGCCTCCATGTTGGCCTGTCCCCTGCCATTTTGCTGCCCTACCCCAAGCTCACACACCCCTCTCTCATATACCTTTCCACTCCATCCTTCCATCTCATCCTTGGTCTCCCCCCTCCCTCTGCCCACCTCCACCTCACTCACATACATTCTCCACAATAGTCTCTCACTCTCCATCCTCTCCATATAGCGGAACCACCTCAATGTGTTTTTCTTAACGCTTTCTATCACATCAACATCCACACCACCACAATCCTTCACTTTTTTGTTAGTCTGTCTCTCCATGTAACTCAACATGCTCCTCTCAAACAGGAGTTTAAATTAAAAACGTATAAGCATAAATAAAAAGGTATAGAAAAATATAAATACATGCAAACAGCTGATATACAGTAAATAATAATTAACTGCACATGTGGAGAGGATGGAGAATGAAAGACTGACTAAGAGGGTGTATGTAGGTGAGGTGGAGGGAGGGAGAGGGAGGGGTAGACCGAGGATGAGGTGGAGGGATGGAGTTGAGAGGTATATGAGGGAGGGGAGTCAAATGGTGGGTGACAGAGTGACTTGGAGGCGTTTTGTCTGCGGCCACCCTTTGCGGGATTAGGGCGTCGGGCTATAGATAGATAGATAAACCAGAATGGCACTCCTCGTCACTTCTGTATACTGCTGTCCCCCACCCAGGAAGCACCAGTTTGTTTATAAATTTCAGTTGTGCAGTCTCCTTTGTTACTCATGTACCAAGTCGCCTGCTATCAGCTCAATTTGTTTCCAGCCATAGTAAAGCATTCTTAGTGGCTATGGTTCTTTCTGTACAAAATAATTAAATATTGTTGTACCCCATTTATATACATTTTTTGTGTGATTTTTTATTGCATTCCTACAGAGCTTTTGCACTTACACTCTTCACTCTTTTAATCATTTCAATATGGCAGGTTGTAGGTGATGGCAACCATCATCCACTCACTTGATGTAGCACTGCCTACTTCTTCCTTCACCTTTATCATTCTTCATGTCTCCCCTCCTCTCTTCCAATTTCTCCCATCATTCCTTGAATGCAAGGCCTGGGGGGGGGAGGGGCTAGGTTTATGGTGGAAGAGTTGAGAGGAAGGATGGGACTGGAGTGTATTGGTATTGTGATGAGGAGAGGCAGACTGGGATGTGGTGGGGATGGGGGATGACAACTGGGTGCAGAAAGTGAAAAGTGTGAATGTTGGGGGTAGGGCAGCAAGTGGCAGACTTAAAAAACCTGCGACAGGGTCATAGAGTGTGACCTCAGGGATAAAGGAATGAGCAGGGAAGTTGCCAGAAATTGAACAGCATGGAGAACCGCCATTAGGTGACCTGGGCAGACGCAAGCACACGTGGTGGAGCCTTTATGAAGAAACCAAATGATTCCTGTCAATTTTTATAACTCTTCTTGGTGGCATTACACTGAGTGAAAACCTTAATGGTTTCCTGTAACCCAGGAAAACATTTATAATGCTGGGTGGTAACCATTAATTAATGGCAATGTAGAGCCAGCTATGGTGCCCCTGTAAATTGGGTGGAGACACAATTGTGACATCCATCCATGAACCAGATCTCCACATTGTTCTCCACACCCAGCTGTGTCGAAGCACTGTCCGTAGCATGGGATTATCTATTCACTGCACAGGATGACCAAGCAGGAGAAGTTGCTTGCCTATGGTTGATGGGTATGCTCAGCTGGATGGACCAGGATTACTCATCAATGACAATGAACTCACATTCATTCATCATCTGATCCAGTGTTGTCCCACGAGACGCGTAGGAGCCTGGGGTTAGGCAAGTTGGTCCTGACATTTAAGATGAGAGTGACCAGCCTCATTCATCCCTGAATGGCATTACATGAGCAGTAAACCCCAACCACCCCTTGGATACGAACCTGCACCAGTTCAATCCAATTGGAGCACTTTAATTGCCCACTAAACCACCAGGCACGATTATTTGGTTATATAGTTACCATCCAGCGTGGTAAATGGTTTCCTGGTGCACAGGAAACCATTTGGCTTATCACTCAGTGTAAAGTCACCCACAAAAAGAAGGAAGAGGAAAGAATGAAGGAAGGAAAGACTGAAGAGGATGGAAGGAAAGACAGAAGAGGAAGGATGGAAAGAAGGAAGGAAGGAAAGACAGAAGAGGAAGGATGGAAAGAAGGAAGGAAGGAAAGACAGAAGAGGAAGGATGGAAAGAAGGAAGGAAGAGAGGAAAGAGCAGGCACCTGACACCAGCACTACATTGAGTGAGTGGATGGTGAAAGCCCCCACCAACCACTTAACTAACTCACAATGATGCTTAATTTTCCAAAGCATTTTACTTTTTTCCATCACTTTTCCACAGTTTGGTCTCAGTACACTCTATTCATTTTTTTCATCAGCACTCTCCATTTCACAAACTTCCCTTCTCAGTCTGTTTCACACACACTTTTCCACACTAAGTTATACAGCTACCACAAACTGACTTAGGACCTCCCCCCACAAGGTATTAAAAAACACAGAAATCAGAGTATATCACAATGTTTGTTCATGAAATGCCATTCATCATTATGAAATCATGTTTCCCTTGTTTTTCAGGACCAGTTGGATGCATTTTGGTATGGAATCACATAGATCTTTAAAGTAATCTATGGACATTTCTTTGCACCAAAAATTTGTCAGTTCAGTCTTGAGGTTGCCCAGATTGGGTGTCTTCTTCTCTGTCATGGTTTTCTTTATCTTTGCCCGACAGTTTTCTATCGGATTCAGATCCGGACTGTTGCCAAGCCAGTCAAGGACCTCAATCCAATTATCCTGAGGCTATATTGTCACCTTTCTTGACTTGTGACATGGAGCTGAATCGTGCATGAAAAAGTCACACTCAAGAATAGAAAAAAAAACTTTAACAAATGATCTTTCAGAACTTGAATGTACCAGCCACCACATCATCAAGTTCTTAAGAAGAAAGTAGAGGCCTCCCCTTCCCATTTCACCTGAGAAACACCCCCATATCATTACTGAATGTGGGTGCTTAACAGTCAGCACCGTGTATGCAGGGTCATATCAACTATGGGAGGCAGGGTGATGAACCTTGGCAGAACACACCTGGAACACTTGAAATGTGTTTTCATTGGAAAACATAACTTTTCTCCACTCATTCAATGGCCAGTGTGCATACTTCTTGGCCAACTGAACGCGCTGCTTCTTCATGCGGTCAGTGAGAAACGGTTTCTTGGCTGCGGTGCGGATTGGCAAACCCAGCTCCTTCTGCATGCGGTGTTGGATAGTTCAAATTGCGACGTCTTGTAACAGCTGGGGATGCATTCTCTTAGATTCTCCTGCTGTCAGTTGAGGATTCTTGATTACTTCCCTCTTCAGAAGCGTATCTGTACCTCTGGAAGTCATCCTCTTCTTTTCACCGCCATGCTTGTGCTCTGGTACATCAGGTGGCAGGCCACGCACTGCAGCAAGAATCTTCATGACGGTCCACTTTGCACGTCCAGTACATTCACAAATCGTGTTGATAAGGACAGTATCCTGCCTCCATGCAATGATACGGACCCTCTCATCCCTTCAGCAGTACTTTCCAGGCATGACAACTCGACTCTAGGAAAATAACAGGGCAAACAGTAATGCATACGAAAAAAAAGGGGAGGTGCTAGCTCAGAGCGATGGGAACATATACTCCTACTCTCGCTTCTGGGCAAGCACTGACGTGCAGAGTGTTTCACCACCTCCCGCCAACACCACAAGAGTTGCCAGTTACTTCTTGCCCAAAAAATTCACTTGGTAGAGGTGGAAAAACAAAGCAAAGACAGACAACTCTCCCATAGCAATTCTGTGCGTAGGTCCTAAGTCAATTTGCAGTGGGTGTATGTACATTTCTTCTAAACTGCATATTTTAAATCTGTCCTAATAAGTAGAAGAGTATGCTAACTTGAACATGGCACTCATAGCTGATGACATAAAAAAAAAACTATTTTCTCAGCTCATCAAAAACTTGACTTTTTCCTCAATACTGAAGCCCTCTCAGTGCTTGAGCCTTGAGGAGGGTGAAGATACACTTGCTGGAAACTTAGACACCTCAAAATGAAGAGGAAGATTGATAATGGTCCATGCATATATTCACAATATGGAGACAGATCATGAATGAATGTAGCTAGTTTGTAGTGGGACACATTAATGTGAGTGGTTAGGCAGCAAACAAACCTCTGAACCTTCAACTGTCACCTGGCTAACTTTATAAAATGAGACGACACTGATGTATTGCCATTCACTTTTTGTTTTCTTGGCCTTCCACCAAGAAATATGAGTACTTAACTGTGCAGTATAAAGGAAAGGGTATAATTTCTAGTATTATGAAATACAACAGGAATCAGGTGCACCAACAAGCACTACTATAAAGCCTGCCTACTGTAATACTTTTCCTTACCAAGATGTGCTTTCTAGTCATTGTATTCAGCATGTATTAGGAGTGTAATCCTGTAAGGCAGTGAGGCTTGGTCATTAAAGGAAGATGATGATGACTGGACTGATGTGTAGTTCATCCCTGAATGACATGCCTAGGGGGTAAGAATTATGAATGAAGAGAGGAAGAATGGAAGAAGATTATATTAATGTTGTGATGTAAAGGAGTAATTAAGATGCTTAGGCATGTGGAGAGGATGAAGAATGATAAATGTGTGCAGAGGGTCAGAGGTGTGGACAATAGGGGGAGGGATGCCACAGGTAGACCAAATAGGACCTGGGACAAACTCCAATAATGTGTGACCTAGGGGATAAGGGACTGGCTAGAGAGGCTGCTAGAGATCAGGCAATATGGACAATTGCAGTTAGTTGACAAATGATGTCACATGCAAGTGTGTTAGCAGCTTCACATATGAAGCAATTAATCACTGATATATTCATCACCATCATCGTCATCATCATGGGATTAAGGCATCTGGCTATAAACAGATAGAGTACTATTATTATTACCATCATCATTCATCATCATCATCATCCGGATCTCCTTTCCCACCCTAGGGCAGGATGAGGAGCAGCAACGTCCAGACAGCCAAAGTTTGCCCAGTTCAATGGGGCATGCCACCATTCACTCATCATTGTAGCCCTTAAAATCCAAGCTCCATCAGATGGGACAAAAATAATTTTACCACGTTCTGTAGCTTCTCATATACCTATCTGATACTGCCAATCCGAACGCTGTCACATTAAAAAGGGGTGCCAAATCCCTGATCATGCACTTCTCAGCACAAAATTCATCCAGCCAGCCTGGTCTTTTGTCAGTCCCTTAGCCTCACCAACTTTCATACCTCTCTTCCTCACATACTCATCCATCATATCCCTCCACCTTCTTCCTAGCCTACCATGCCTCCTCCCTCCTTCAAATTTGCTCAGATATACTTTTTTCACCACTCTATTGTCATCCATTCTCGCCACATGACCAAAACATCTCAGTACACTCCTCGATTATGGTGTCCACAGACTCCTTCACTCCACATCTTTCACAAATCACATTATCCCATATCCTATCAACTCTCTGTACGCCACATACATTCCTCAGCAGTGCCATCTTCACTGCTCTTACTCTTTACTTTTCATTTTCATGCCACACCATAGTCTCACATCCATATGTTAAAGCTGGCACTAACACTCCTTCATGTAAGCCTCGCACAGCTGCACCACTCAAGCCTCTGTTTCTTATCAAGGCCTTCATAGCATCAGCTACTTTCCTTCCTTGTGTCACTCTACTTTCCCCTTCTTTTTTAAATTTTCCTCTCTTTTTTATCACTGTACCCAGGTATTTGAAATTTCTCACCAATTCCAGTCTCTCTCCATTCACTGTAACATCACACTGGGAGTCACCTTCTCTCTCCATAACCATCACTTTACATCATTCATTCATCATCATCCAATCCTATGTTGCCCCATGAGGAGTGCATGAGCCTGGGGCTAGGCAAGTTGGTCCTGACCTTTAAGATGAGAGTGACCACCCTCACTCATCCCTGAGTGGCATTACGTGAGCAAGGAACCCCAACCACCCCTTGGATGTAAGCCATCACCAGCTCAATCCGATTGGTGCTCCTTTATTACCCACTAAACCACCAGGTGTCAAAATTTGGTTATATGGTTACCACTCTGCGTAGCAAATGGTTTCCTGGTGTACAGGAAACCTTTTGGCTTGTCACTCAGTGAAGAGTCACCCACAGGCAGAAGGAAGAGGAAAGAATGAAGGAAAGAAAGACAGAAGAGGGAGTGTAAAGTCACCCATAGGCAGAGGGACAAGGAAAGAATGAAGGAAAGAAAGAAGAGGATGGAAGGAAAGAAGGATGGAGGAGAGGAAAGGGCAGAAACTGAGAGCAGCACTACATCAAATGAGTGGATGGTGAGTGCCCCCACCTACCATCATCACTTTACTCTTTTCTATATTTACTCTCAAGGCACAACACTCACAAACATCTACAAAATTCTGCACAAGTCTACCAAGTTCTTCACTGCTATTTGCAAGTAGCAGTGCATCATCAGCATACAGCAAATTCGAGATATTCCATCCATCGTCATTCCTTACCAACGCCATCCATCTCCCCATTAGTCGTGTTTTTACCTTTCATCACCCCATCCATATCTATATATATACTGAACAATCATGGGAACATCACACAACCTTGTCGCAAGCCCACATGGATCGTGAACCATTCACTTAGATGCCTGCTTACCCAAATACATGCCTCACTACAATCATAAAAGTTCTTGACAGCATCTAGCAGCTTGCCATCTATAAAGTACATGCGCAAAACCTACAATCCTTCTCTGTCTACTTTGTTGTATGCTTTTTCCAGATCCATGAACGCCATAAACACCTTATGGTCCTTCTCACAAGCCTTCTCTGCTATCTGTCTCACCGCAAATATTTGATCCACACATCCTCTGCCACTCTTTAAGCCACCCTGCTCATCACTTACTAGGACTTCTGATATCTCTCTTACTTTCTATAATAATTCTCCCATATACCTTCCCTACCACACTCAATTGACTTATGCCAAGTTAATTCTTGCACTCACTTCGCTCACCTTTACTTTTGTACATGGGTACAATCACTACCTTCTTCCACTCTACTGGCACAGTTTCACTCATCCATGCCTTCTTGCATATCTCCAACAAGCATTTCATTCCACTCTCTCCACAACACTTAACCATCTCTGCATATAGCTAATCAACCCCAGCTGCTTTCCCATTTTCAGCCACTTCACAGCATTCTTCGCCTCTGTGAGTATCACGTTTCCTGACTGTGCATTCTTTCTCTGTAGACCCCCAAAACCAATTATGTAAACAGTTGCTTTGCTTTCTCCATTCACATTCACCAGGCTTTCACAATATTCTTCCCATCTGGTCCTTACTTCATCCCCAAGGGTTAATACTCTACTACTTACCTCTTTCATTATTCTTTCCACTGTCACCTCTACATTTCTGCACCTCTTTCCAGAATAAGTTCCTATTTTCAAATTAATTTGCATTAATTTTTCTTTCTAGATCATCGTTTACCTCCTTCTTCTTCCTCTTCACTAGTCTTTTTACAAGCTTCTTGCTCTCAATATATTCAGTTCTTATTTCAACTGAACCCCTGTCCTATTCATTCAACTTATTTTAACTAGGCCAAAAAGGGCCATATTGCCAGCATCAATACTGAAACATGATTGGGTGATGCTTGAGAGTCCATGGGCAAGAGATACAGTACAGCCAAGTCTTAGACTTAACATCAAATTGTCCTTTACCTCCCATTAAGCAGTTTTATAGTTAAATTAGTGACATGAAGGTTTAAGTCAACCATCTACGTATATTTACATTTATGTTCTGAGACCAGTGACTATGCTAGAATGTGTAAGTACTTTCACTCAATGGCAGCTCTCCACATGCTGCAATTGTGTGTCATTTCCCTGGCCTGGATGTGTCTGTGATGGGTCTTACTCCACATATTCCTTGATCTGCCTATGAGCACTCTTTCTCTAAGTTCACTGAGATATGAACCTCAAAAAGTGCTGCTTCTTTCTAAGAATATACCATCGTATAACAGAAGCCAGGATAAATACTACATTTCACTTGCCCATACAAGCTGATGTAAACAACTCACAGTAGTGTATATTCATTTCAGAAAGAATGGGTGACTTTACATCCCCTCTTCTGTCTTTCTTTCCATCATTCTTTCCTCTTCCTTCTGCCTATAGGTGACTCTACACTGAGTGACATGTCAAATGGTTTCCTGTACACCAGGAAACCATTTACAACACTGGGTGGTAACCATATAACCAAATTATGGCACATGGTGGTAAGGTAATTCTGGTGCTCCAATCAGTTTGAGCTGGTGCAGGTTTATATCCAAGGGGTGGTTGGGGTTTATTGCTAAGTAATGCCACTCAGGGAGAAGTGAGGCTGGTCACTCTCATCTTAAATGTCAAGACCAACTTGCATTGCTCCAGGCTCTTACACTTCTCATAGAGCAACATAGGATTGGATGATGGATGGATGGAACTAAGTCATTTATTTAAGAATAAGTTTATGATAACCTTAAAAAGTATCTACAGCATTTTGAAGGTAAGTTAATGGAGGGTGAATTACAGTCAGTTCTCTTTCACTCTTCAATGATCGTTTGTCAAAATGTCGGGAGAGTTTGGAGCTACTTCTGGAAAAGTGTGGGACCCATTTGACACATCTGCAGAGCACCAGGCCCCTGGCGATGGGACAGCATAGATCAGATCCCTGGCTCTTTTGCTGAATTCACAGGTGTCAAGTCAGGATGACTTTGGTTGGGTGATCAATAGTTCTTTCATCTTAATTTGGCTCAGATTTAAACCATTGTAGCTTATTTCATGCAGAAAAAAAAAAAAAAATCTAAACTCCAGCTATTATTGCTTTTAATTTTTGCTCTTACTGTCCCTGCACACTGCCTCCACTTACCTCTACTTTATATTTACCTTTTGTTTATCACCTTCCATGTCTCCTGGCACTTCATCTTCACCACCACTATCAAACAGTTCTGAAGGTGGTTGTGTTTCAGGATTCAGAATTTCTCTCTCTGTGAACCATGATCCTCTTTTCTCTTCCTCCTCTTCTGCACTTTTCCTTGCTTCATCAATTTCATCATGATGTGTAGAGGGTTCAATTTTGATATGTCTTCCTGAAAACTGAGACAATAGTTATTATTATTGTTTTGTACTACAGGTTGGTTGAGGTTCATTTCTCATGTAATTCTGCTAATGGAGGAGTAACTTGTCACTCTTGTCTTAAATATCTGGCAAGAGTAACCTAACCCCAGACCCACGTGCTTTGATGGGGTAATGTCGTTTTGAAGGTGAGTAGATGGATGCTTGCATTAATATTAATGATAATAATAATAATAATAAAATAATATTAATAATAATAATAATTTTTTCATTCATCTAATACAGTGTTGCCCGATAAGGTGCATAGGAGCCCAGGCCTAGGCACGTTGGTCCTGACATTTAAGATGAGAGTGACCAGCCTCACTCATCCCTGAGTAGCACTGCATAAGCAATAAGCCCCAACCACTCCTTGGACATAACCCTGCACCAGTTCAATCTGACTGGAGCGCCTTACTTGCCCACTAAACCACCAGGCGCCATAATTTGGTTATAAGGTCGCCATCCAGTATAGTGAATGGTTTCCTGGAGTACAGAAAACCATTTGGCTTATCACTCTGTGTCGAGTCACCTGTAGACTGAAGGAAGAGGAAAGAATGATGGAAAGAGAGAGAGAGGAAAGATGGAACGAAGGAAGGAAGAGAGGAAAGAGCAGGCACCCGAGAGCAGCACTACATCGAGTGAATGGATGGTAAGTGCCCCCACCAACCACTAATAATAATAATAATAATAATAACTAGAACTCTGTAACTGTTCTTACAGACACTAGTCTCCACCTACTCTTTCTTACAATAACCTTGGCCCTGCTGGGAGTTAAATTTTTTTCTATCAGCAATGGCCCATACCATGACACACAATCTGGGTCAAACAAGGCATGTGTCTCCTACTGTTTCTTACAATGACCTTGACCCCACTGGCAACATTTAAGTTTTTTTTCTATCAGCAATGGTCCATGCCAGGACACATAACCTGGGCCCTTCAGATTCTTTGCATAGTCTCCGGTTCTCCAGGAATCGTTGTGAGACTCTGAGGCGATATTAATAATAATAATACCAGCGAAAACAAGTGTCTCCACCTACATAGTGGGTGGTGACAAATAATAATAATAATAACAATAATGATCATCATCATCATCATCATCATCATCATCATCATCATCACCAACATCATCTCGACCTCCTTTCCCACCTTAGGGCAGGGTGAGGAGCAGCAAAGTCAAGACAGCCCAGATCTGCCCAATCCAATGGGCCATGCTTCCATTCACTCATAATTCAAGCTCTTGGATTCCTGGCTCTATCAGATACACCAAAAACATTCACCACATACAGTAGCTTCACATAAACATATCTGATAGAATCAACCCAGACGCTGTCACATTAAAAAGGGGTGCCAAATCCCTGATCACGCGCTTCTCATCACAATATTCACCCAGCCAGCTCGATCTTCCCCTAGCCTCAGTAACTTCCAAGTCTTTCTTCCTCACACACTCATCCACCATATCCCTCCACCATCTCCTTGGCCTACCTCGCCTCCATCAGATTCACTCAGATATACCTTTTTCACCACTCTATTGTTATCCATTCTCTCCACATGACCATACCATCTCAGTACACTCTTTACAATTCTGGTGTACACAGACTTCCTCACTCCACATCTTTCACGAACCACATTATTTCATATCCAATCATTCTCTGTACTCCACATACATTCCTCAGCAGTCCCATCTCCACTCTCTAGACTTTTAATTTTCATGCCACACCATACTTTCACATCCATATATAAAAGCAGGCACTAACACTCCTTCATGTAAGCCTCATGCAGCTGCAATACTCAAGCCCCTGTTTCTTATCAAGGCCTTCACTGCACCAGCTACTTTTCTTCTTTGTGTCACTCTACTTTCCACTTCTTTTTTACATTTTCCTCTCTTTTTTATCACTGTACCCAGGTATTTGAACTCTCTCACCAATTCCAGTCTCTCTCCATTCACTGTAACATCACACTGGGAGTCACCATCTCTCTCAATAGCCATCACTTTACTCTTTTCTACATTTACTCTCAGGGCACGATGCTCACAGACATCAGCAAAACTCTGCACTAGTCAACCAAGTTCTTGTCCTGTATTTGCAAGTAGTACCGTACTACATCACCAGCATTTAACAAATCTGAGATATTCCATCCATCACCATCCATTACCAACACCATCCCCCTCTCCATTACTTGAGCTTTTACTTCTCTCAGCACCCCATCCATATATATATATATATATATATATACTGAACAACCATGGGGACATCACACAACCCTGTCACATGCCCACATCAATCAAGAACCATTCACTTGGATGCCCTTTTACCCTTACACATGCTTCATTACCATCATAAAAACTCTTGACGGCACATAGCAGCTTACCATCTACACCGTACATGTGCAACACCTTCCACAATCCTTCTGTCTACTTTGTCGTATGCTTTTTCTAGATCCATGAATGCCATAAACACCTGACAGCCCTTCTCACATGCCTTCTCCACTATCTGTCTCACTGCAAATATTTGATCTACATATCCTCTGCCACTCCTAAAGCCACCCTGTCCATTACTCACCAGGACTTCTGATGTCTCTCTTACTTTCTTTATAATAATTCTTCCATATACCTTCCCTAACACACTCAATAAACTTATGCCACGATAATTCTTGCACTCATTTCGCTCACCTTTGTTTTTTTACAGGGGTACAATCAAAGTCTTTTTCCACTCTGCTGGCACAGTTTCACTCATCCCTGCCTTCTTAAATATCTCCCACATGCACTTCATTCATAATAACAATAATAATAATAATAATAATAATAATAATACAGTGAGTCCTTGATATACAAAAGGGATACGGAACAAAAAAAAACTTTCGTCATTCGAAAGTTCATATATCGGAATGATTTTCCCCATTGAAATATACATATAAATGGGGGGATGTGTCCCAGGACACCCTCGGACCTCCACCTAAACTTCACCCCCCCTGTTAAGAAGTAAGTAATACCTGTCCACAATTGCAGAGATGGAGGTGGCCATATTCTTGTACAGGTTATCCCTTAATTCACGCGAACTTATTTCACGCGATTTCGGTTATCCACGAATTTTTCGTACAATAATTAAAACAAAATTATAGTATTCAAATAAGTAATTTCAATATACAAGAGAAATAAATAAAATATAAAAAATGCCTACCTGCTGCCCGTGTGCACACATATATGTATGTGTGTGTGTGAGCCTGGGAGATTGGTCTACCATGCACCACACAGTCAGTTTGAATCCGACGGTCAAACCATGCATGACTTGCAAATCGTTATTTGTGGCTTATTTTTCTGCCTTCAGTAATTGCTTGCCTTGTCTGTCAACGTGGGGCATAAGCGTAGTGCTAGTGATGCATGTGGTAACACACCAAAACTGAATTGTTAAGTGATGTTGCTGACAGAGAAAGTTAAAGTGTTGGGCAAACTTCAGGGAGGAATGTCGGCGACAATTCTCCATCAGGACGATTCCCCGTCATTTATTTACATACCAGTTTATTTAGCAAGTACAGTACACTAGTTTTTTACTTATATGAGTTATAAAATCCCCCTGAAAATTAGTTATTAAAGTATTAATTAATCAATAATAAGTATATTAATAGAATGATGGGGAATTGTCCATGTTTTGACGGTGAATTGACTTGATGGTGAAATGTCTCAGAACCGTATGTTTGGGGTGAGTCAACTGTTCATACAGTAAAGAAGGAGGCTTCCTGTTTTCCAGGCAGCTGGGGCTCCCCTCCACTGTCGGCTAAGGAGTTTGCACATCTCCTGGTTGAGGTGGGAGGCAGAGTCTTTGAGCGTTCAACTCGCCGTTGTGTACACCGAGCAGGAGTCCCATGGTGGTCAGTCGAGTGTGCGGATGCAGTCAGGGCCCGTCATCGAGCCTGGCACATGTGGAGACGCAACCCTTGCCTAGAACTGGGGCGCAAGTACCGTCGGATTAATGCCATCTGCTCCAGAACCATCAAGTCGGCAAAACGGCAAGCCTGGACCTCCTTCTGTGCCAGCCTTTCCTTCTCCACCTCCACGGCCCGCACTTGGAGATTCTTACGGGCTATGTCAGGACGCCCTACCACCCACACTTATCCACTCCGCAGGGATGGTCTGTGCCTGCTTGAGTACCTGTCCAAGGCCGACTATCTGGCGTCATTCTTCGACACCCAGTTCGGCCATCCATCTGCTTTGCCCTCTTCCATGGTGTACGAGGAGGCAATACAACGAAGCGTCTCTTCCCCTGCAACTGCTGGTCTAGACAATCTTTTCACTGCCTCAGAACTTGTCTCCGCCTTGTCTGCCCTTCGGACCGGCAGGGCGGCGGGCCCAGACTCTGTGACCAATGAATTCCTCCAGCGACTGACACCCAACCTGCAGGATTGCCTCCTTCACATTTATAATCGCAGCTGGAGCCAGGGAATATTCCCGGTGGAATGGAAGTCCTCAATGCTGCTGCCTTTCCTCAAGCCAGGCAAGGACCCGACCAAGCCATCTTCGTACAGGCCCATCGCCCTTCTCTCGTGTGTAGGGAAACTGCTGGAGAGGATGGTGGCTCGTCGCCTGTCATGGTGGCTAGAATCTAGATCCCTTCTTAAAGAGGAACAATGTGGTTTTCGCCCATGCCGGGGCACCTTGGACATACTCTGCCAGCTGGAATACCTGATCCACGACACGTACCGCAAGGGGCTATATATGCTGGCCCTTTTCGTGGACATCAAGGGGGCCTTTGACTCATCGCCACATACTGGCATCCTGTATAAGCTCTCCCGCCTTGGGGTCACTGGTTCAGTGTTGGCGTGGTTTGTCAACTATCTGGATGGCAGGAGTTATGTCGTATCTGTTGGTGGGGCCACTTCCTCTCCTCGTCCCATCCGTAGAGGGGTGCCCCAAGGCTCAGTTCTCAGCCCCTTGCTTTTCAATGTTTTGATGTCAGACCTGCCCAACCATCCGGACGTCTCCACATTGGTTTATGCAGATGACGTGACTATCATTAGCAGGGACACCACCATGGAAGGTGCACAGAGGAGACTTCAGGCGGCTGTCTCAACTCTAGAGGACTGGGTTCACCAATGGGATCTGGAGATCGGGGTGTCAAAGTGTGCCGTGATGGCCTTCACCTTGCGTCGCATGCCATCTCAGCCGGTGGTCAGGATAGGCACTGAATCTCCTCCTGTAGTCCGTACTCACACCTTCTTGGGACTTCGTCTGGATGGGCCAGTCCTTACGTGGCGTCACCACATAGAATACCTCCGAACATCCTGCGCCAAGAGGCTAGACGTCATGAAGAGTGTAGCAGGGTCTAAATGGGGTGCCAACCGTGACCTTCTTTTAGGCTACTACCATGCCATCTTGGGAAAGATCAACTACGGGTGCTCAGTTTATGGTTCAGCATCCTCCACTCAGTTGCGAAAACTTGACCCGATACAAAACGCCGCCCTACGCATTGCCCTGGGTGCATTTTGTTCTTCTCCCGTGCTGTCCTTGCAGGGGGAGAGTGGTGTCCCTCCTCTACATGTCACCAGGTCGAAGCTCGTTTGCCGCCGCTACCAGGCCATACAACACTCCTCCCGCCACCACCCTCTACCAGTGCTCTTCGAGGAGGCAGGTGTCATTTTGTCACATCCTGCTTGGCCTGTGAGGTCCCGGCAGCCACTCTTGATCAGGGCTCTCTAGGCGTACAGGTCCCTCTCGCTGCCACCACCACTCCGTCAGCCCCTCCCCTCAGTGCCCCCAACACCGCCTTGGAGGGACCTCTCATCTCTAGTATCATTCTGCCTGTCGGAGTCTTTTGACAAATCTCAAGATGGACATCTAGCACCAGCATTGTACAGAGAGCTGTCGGACACGGTGTATGCGGGATACTTTGAAGTATTTACTGACGGTTCACACACCACAACACCCGCAGCATCTGCTGCGGCAATATACTTAGTGGACCTTTCTCTCTGCCAAACATGGCGCTTGGCTGCACTTCATGATAGTGTCACGTCGGAACTTTTCGCCCTCTTCAAGGCCTTGGCCTTCATCAAGGCACATCTCCAACCCCAGAAGGTGGTCATTTATACAGACTGTCTGGCAGCATTGCACCTTATTGTGTCCCCCAAGGCACAGTCAACGAGACATCTCCTCTAAGAGATCCAGACCCTGCTGAGTCAACTTCTCCAGGAGAATTGGGTACTTCGCCTACAGTGGATACCATCTCATGTGGGCATCAGGGGCAATGAGATAGTCGACAGGGCTGCAAGGCTGGCTTTGACCTCAGCAGCAGTGGAGACTCTTCCACTTCAAGAGGCAACTTGTAGCAGGCTTCTGACGGTTGCTAGTGGAAAGGCCTGGGACTCAGAATTGGCAGCAGAGCTCCCCTCCTCCACCTTAGGGGCTTACCGCACGGACTCCTCTTGTCACCCTTGGGCCCGTTCCACTGCTCGTGCCTTGGACGTGGCACTCACCAGACTGCGCATTGGACACGTTGGTCTGGCGTCCCATCTCCACCGCCTACGCCTGGTGCCGGACCCTTACTGCCAGTGGTGCAGAGATCAAGAGGAAACAATTGCCCACTTTCTTTTGCACTGTCCAAGATTTCACTCCATGCGCACAGAATTGAGGGATCGTCTGTCTATCTTAGGTGTGCGAGACTTCACTCTGCCAGTACTCCTTGGAGGTGTGGGTCTGAACAGTACCCTAAGGTATCCTGTCATTCGTTTGGTGTGTGTCTTCTTAAGGAAGTCCAGGCAACTGCATCGCATCTAGGCAAGACATCTGCTCCATAAGCCACCGGAAGGGCTCCTCCGACCCCCTTGGAATTGAAAGCCCTAACTCAACACCAAGAACCAAGAACCAGTAAAGAAGGAGAACAGCATAAGGGAGACAGTGAGGGCTAGTGCACCAGACTGCTAAAGTGTCTCCACCTACGCCTGTGAATTGTCTTGGAACCTGTGAATTGTCTTGGAACCTGTGAATTGTCTTGGAACTGCATGTTTGGGGTGAATGAGTCAACTGTTCATACAATAAAGGCAGAATGTAGCATATGGGAGGCAGTGAGGGCTTGTGCACCAGGCTGCTGAAGTGTCTCCACCTACGCCTGTGCTTGTCAGGTTTCAGTTTTAAATTTGTTACATTTTTGTTCTTTTTAATACTTAATGCTAGTTTATAAGGTGTATGTAGTGCATAAACAGTATTATTCAGATGTAACATACATATAGACATGCGTAATTATGTGCACACAAGGGCAGAACATATACGCGAAGGGTCTGGGAACCTAACCCTCGCGTGAATTAAGGGCTTACCTGTACATCTCCTTTTTCTTCGTCACAGTCCCAGTGGTGGAAACAGCAAGGCCTAAAGCACACCCAATCTCCGAGACTCCCTGCCCCTCCTCATGGGGTCTTATAATTTCCAATTTCCTTTCCAGAATTAGAGTACGATGCCGCTGCTTCTTTGCAGCGGGCTCCCCCAATGCTGGAGATGATGCAAGGCACTTGGGAGGCATGGCAAAACAATACGAAAAGGTGAAGGGCAGCGAAAATATCCTCACGTACAGCAAGGCTGTGAGGAGAGGAGGGACGTGGACTCAACTGAGAAGCGCGTGAAAATCTGTTTACCAGAGAGGGGTTAGTTTGTTTTCTCTCAGCAAGCGAGTACAGCGCTATGCACTGCACCCATTTTGAATTTTTCATACAGTATTCCATTAACCCCTTCATAACTGCCGGCCTTGAACAACACTTCACTGTTTCAGTGTCAATGACACTGAGTTGATGCAAAAGGTGAATTCTTGATCGTGAGACATAAGTTCTTGGAAATTTTGGGCTTTCCTGTGAAAGGTAAATTAGCAAACCTAATTCATGTGAAACATAAGGGCTCGCTGTATTTACTTACCATTGCAATCTAATTCTTTGCTGATTTCAGCCCACAACTTATCAACATTTCTGTTGGCAAGCAGTTTACTCCTCTTGTCCTACAATAGTGGTCTCTGAAATACACTGGTAATCAAGATCCCAACATCCATCTTGATCTTCTCCACGTCTACCACGCAGGTTGAGCAGGTAAGAATGGTCCGAGGAAACCGAAAAATGTGTCGGTGTGGGCTGCACATGCCAGCACGCTTGAACTCGCTTCTATTACATTTGTGTGTAAGGTTTAATTCTTGGCGCAGGTCGGCGCCGATAGCCCACGCACGGGAACCTGCTTTCTCTGTGAGCACACCCTACAGGCACCTCCAGGTTCAATATGTATAAATATGATGGTTTTTGGCCTTGCAAATTTTTTCCTACTGTACCTATGTATCCATTAAGAAACATGTACAATATGATATAGCCACAATCCGGTATACAGCAGAGCCCCAGGTTTAGCGACATCTTCATTCGTGGTTCCGTGGTTAGCAGTGGTCTGCAAATATTCCCAAACACCGGGTTTCATGCAAAAACTCCTATGTTTGCAGTGAGAAAAACGTAAACTAGCCACGCATGGAAAGTGATCGTCACTTGTGGAGGTGCCAGAGGTGGTGGGAAGCAGTAGCCTCACCACTTGCCTCAGAAATTACACCCTCATCCCTTCCACCTCACTCCAGCCTTACGTGTGTTTCCTAGCCTATTATGTATAGTACTTTTGAATTAATACTAGTTTCTTTTCAGGTGTGATCAGTATATTTTACACTGCATAAATGAGTTTTAGGAGGAGTTGGCATGGGACCCGCAACCAATTAGCCTATTTTCCATAGGATCAATTACCAAACTTCAGCAGTTTCACGGTTGACGGTACAGGGAGTCCCCAATATACGAAGCCCCAATATACAAAAATTCGATCGTAGGAAAGTGAAAAATATAGGAAAAATTCCCCTAGTTGACAGTTTTTGGAGGGCTTCTGAAGAGCATCACCTCATTTTCTTAAGTTTCTTATGGGGAAAAATGCTTCATTATATGAAAAATCGATATACAAAAGCTTTTAAAGGTACCTAACCCTTTCGTTTATTGGGGACTCCCTGTATGTTTCACAGAACCAATTAGGTGCAAAGCCTGGGGTTTTACTGTACAATCATCTAGCATGCAACTGATCACTTTAATGATAAATGAAAACTTATATCCAGTTTTGTGTTAATGTGAGCAATAACTGCTTAAATGATTTTTGCAATGTTGGCATGCAATGATCCTGTGTGAATGTGTGCCACTCGTACAGGCAGACAGCCATACATCTGAGCCACGATGGGTGCCCTGTGTTTACATGCGCATCGGAACACCATTATGCAAAATAACACTGCAAGTGCATGATGAATGGTGCAGTGTGCAATATCAATTGGAGAGATCACTATTTTTGTGCAAAATACCAAAACTTGTGACCTGGAAAACATTTCATTGCTCTCCTGCTG
>NW_027642590.1:20000-49995 GCF_032717465.1 Coenobita brevimanus | reverse complement strand
ACTGTCATCATCCCACCTGTTTCATAGAGTATATAGTTTCATCATAATCATCATCAACACAATAATCCAAGCTTAGTTAATTGGTACTGGAGTTTCAACATCACAGTCATCATCATCATCATCAGTATCATCATCATCATCATCATCATCATCATCATCATCATATTCATCCCATTTCTGTTAGTTCGTACAGAGGTTAGATCCTCACCGCTATCGCCAGTAGTAGCTGTATTATAATCATCAGCATCATTATCATCACCATTATCATCAGACTGTGACACACCACTGCAGGATAAGGACCCCTCTCACCTGTCTCCACTAAGATGCTTTCGTTGGTAGCTTGTTCTGTACCAGCTCGATGGATCTGCGAGTATCATATCTATCTTGTTCCCTGTGCGCCTCATCCTCTCACTCCGTCTCTGGTCTGCCATTTAGTTACGCTGGCTGTCCATGTGTTACCTGCTCTATGGAAGACGTGACCTAAGGACTGCGTGTGGACTGACCTGTAAACAGGAGGACAAATAAACGTGTGTTGCAGCATCACTACTATACCCTGTTCACTCTAACTTGGCGTAACATTGCAATCTCTTTCTTAAATTTTGCGTTGAGACAAGGGGTTAACACTAGAATGGTGCTAGTCACGAAGAAGTGGTATGGAAATGATGTAGATCTGTAAGTTTAATTCTTTCACTGAACTACCGGAAATAAGCTGCAAAAAAACGACTATCTCGGCCTTGGTAAAATGAAGGAACACCACCACAATATACGCGTACGTGTATGTGTGTGTGTGTGTGTGTGTGTGTGTGTGTGTGTGTGTGTGTGTGTGTGTGTGTGTGTGTGTGTGTGGTGCGAGGTGCCTGTGTGTTACCATGGTAACCTCCCGACACCATCACAGTTACATACACACATTTCCCCACCAGCAAGTTCCATTAGAGAGTACTGTGTGTGTGTGTGTGTGTGTGTGTGTGTGTGTGTGTGTGTGTGTGTGTGTGTGTGTGTGTGTGTGTGTGTGTGTGTGTGTGTGTGTGTGTGTGTGTGTGTGTGTGTGTGTGTGTGTGCTTCAGGACAAAATAACTTACATACAATATTTTTTTCCCATCACATTGTCCCTCTGAAATCTGAATCGCACTTATCAGTTTACATTCAGGTCCCAAACTGGACTGTTGGGTGGACAGGGACAAGGGGGCAGGCAAACCTAGTCCACCAGTCTGATCGGCACGAGAATCAACAGGACGACACTCACACTGCTATTTCACTGGTGCTGAGACACCAAGATTGAGACGGTACAAGGCAGAGTTGCCGTTAATTGCACACTGGTTGTGACGTTATTATTGCACACGGTCTCGTTTAGTAACCAGGATGACAGAGGATGTATTGTTGGTATAACTACCATAAAATTTGGTATACTGTGAATACTGGAAGAGAGGGTATAATTAATGATGTCAGACCTATTATGATTCAAGTGTAAGGACGTTAAATGATTAAGAGAGTTAATAAGTCAGCAAATGTTGATTAATAACCAGCCAAGAGACAAGTAAGTTTATCCACATCCAAGTTTTCTAGTATATCAACTGTACACGATTTACAACATTGTTTCGGTATTTCTTTATTATTACAATGCAAGTGTGGACTGCTAATGGTTGGCACGTGTCTTGTAAATAATATATACATATATTTTTTTATGATATCGCCGGGTGGGTAGAAGTAGACTGTTCCACGACGTATTCATCCTTGTTTTAAATGACAGTATTATAGACAAACGTTACATATTCGTTGGTTTAACCGTGAAGGGTCTGCATAACAATACATGTTAGTTCCTACCAATCATGACAAAATTCCACTTATTCCTACAAAATAACGTGAACAATTAGTGTGGAACGACGTCCGCCTGCCCACATCCATGCTCGTCGTTCATTTGTTTTTCCACATTAGCAGACGATTTTCCACACAACGGCAGCACTGGACTACAAGGTCTCCTCATCTCCCTCACACTAACATCCCCCTTGTCTCATCAGAATTACGTCTAGTAGCCTTATAGATATTACTTCCTGGCTGTCAGTGCGATATCCTTGTTTCCTAATGTAGTCACCTTAATGGCTAAAAACAGCAAATAGCCAACACTTACTTCAGGGGAATGATGCAACAGCAACACACACACACCCTCGTCCTTCCACTGTCATACGGCCACTAGCAAAAGTAGCCAAGTAGCGACGCCTACCAGGACGAGAGACTTGTCCCGCTACTTTTACAACCACTAGATGGTACCCGGGCCCTCTCATGGTAGGGGCAACTCTAGTATTTTATTCCAGGTACTGCTTGGCGATAGCATTCAGCTGCGTGAGTCATACTGCTATAAGAGTGATAATGCTGTCTCTATTAACTCTCTTGATCATACAGGTCTCTTTACCAGCCCTATCCAAAAATAAATTCTGTGTGTGTGTGTGTGTGTGTGTGTGTGTGTGTGTGTGTGTGTGTGTGTGTGTGTGTGTGTGTGTGTGTGTGTGTGTGTGTGTTGTGTGTGTGTGGTGCGAGGTGCCTGTGTGTTACTATGGCAACCTCCCGATACCATCACAGTTACATACACACATTTCCTCACCAGCAAGTTCCACTAGAGAGTACTATGTGTGTGTGTGTGTGTGTGTGTGTGTGTGTGTGTGTGTGTGTGTGTGTGTGTGTGTGTGTGTGTGTGTGTGTGTGTGTGTGTGTGTGTGTGCGGGGCCAGTGTGTTACCATGGCAACCTCTCCACACCACCACAGTTACGTACACAAATTTCCCCACCACCAACTACCGTTAGAGAGTATTGTGTGTGTGTGTGTGTGTGTGTGTGTGTGTGTGTGTGTGTGTGTGTGTGTGTGTGTGTGTGTGTGTGTGTGTGTGTGTGTGTGTGTGTTCACTACTTGTCAACGAACCTTGGTTATACATAAACATGCTACTAAAGTTAGGGCACAAATATAATGTAGTATGCTATGAAGTCAAATACACTCATAATAACGTCAGGATTCTTCTCCCCTATCTTATCTCCGTTCTCTGCATCTGTCTGTCCTCTATCTGTCTGTCTGTCTGCCTGTCCCTTTATTGCAATTCACAAACAACTCTCAACTGTCCACAACTTCCTAGAATATCATACTATCCTGCATTATATTACTTTTTTTCAGGGTAACTTGACCCAGATTTTCGTCCTTTTGCCCCTTACTTCATATGGGTCATTAGCAGAAAAGTGCAGCGCTACGGCTTCTCTTCATTGGCACTTTTTTGTGACTTACATGTTCTAGTATTAATCCATTGCTACAACTCAGTATTCAAGTTGGACAGATGGAAATTGTAGGCCAAGTCAGAGTACAGAATGAAGTCAAACAGCATACCTTTGGTGGGTGCAGTGGGAACAAGGTGACAGATCACAGGCAGGAGGACAATGGCGGGAAAATCCAGCAAAATCTAACCACCAGCTTATGAAGTGACGTCAACAACACTCGTGCCTCATAATCGGTTCAAACGCCAGTCCACTTTATCAATAAACACCTGTGAAGACAGAAGAACAGACAAAGAAAAAGAATGATACAGCAGACCCTCTCTACACCAGATCAATGTGGGGGGATGGGGGAAGCCCGATCCGATAAAGCCGATAATCTGGTAAGTCCAATGGCTCCCCCACAAGTTGCATTTCAAGCACATAATGGAAAATCTATCTATCTATCTATTGCCAGACCCCTCAATCCCGTACGGGGTGGCCACAAAATCTATCTATCTATTGCCAGACGCCTCAATCCCGCACGGGGTGGCCACAAACAAATCGCCTCCATGTCGCCCTGTCCCCCGCCATTTCACTGCACTGCTCCCAACTCACACCCCCCTCTCTCATATATCTCTCCACCCCATCCCTCCATCTCACCCTCGGCCTCCCCCTCCCTCTCCCCCCCTCCACCTCACTCACATACACTCTCCTCGTCAGTCTCTCACCCTCCATCTGATTTCCATATGGTAAGTAAAATAATGTGATAGAAAATATTAGGGTAATAAACAGAGGTGGATTGGCCTTGTCGAGAAGATGGAGACTGAGACACTAGCTAGGACAGTGTGTGTGAGTGAGGTGGAGGAGGGCAGAGGGAGGGGCAGACCAAGGATGAGATGCAGGGATGGAGTGGAGAGTTATATGAGAGACTGGGGTGTACGCTGGGGGAAGGGCAGTGAAATTGCAGGGGACAGGGCAACATGGAGACAGTTTGTTTGTTGGCACCCCTTACGGGATTAAGGTATCTGGCAACAGACAGATGGAAAAAATAATGTCTTATTTGTCTGGCTGTAGATAGGTAGATAGACAGAATAAACTAATGGGCCTTACTTGTAACAAAGGCTTTTTGTATCCTGGCTCCCTCTCTGCACCAACTTCACCTTGTTCTTCAGACTATCAGCTTCTTGCATCACCTTAGCCACATCTTTTGTCTCTTTGGTTATCTTTTAGACTTTCTCTTCTGCTTCCTTCATCCTGCAAAATCAATTTTCATAATCAGTACAACATTGTCATTTACAGTTGTATTCTTGGTGGATTTGGATATTTCTCAACATCACTTTTTGAGCCATTTATTGTGCACATCTCATCTCAGTGTGCTTTTGTATATTACTGATGCCAACACTGTTACTATACAAGCACCATAAATAACAGTACACAATGTTGACGTGTAATATACAAAAAGGGTTGTTATGAGGGAGGGTTGTATATGAGAGAGGGGGTTGTGAGCTGGGGACAGGACAGTGAAATGGCAGGGGACAGGGCGATATGGAGGCGATTTGTTTGTGGCCACCCCTTATGGGATTAAGGCGTCTGGCAATAGATAGATAGATGGATAGATAGGCTGTTAAGGAAGACCTGCTATCAAGCCTTCCTGTGCCCCCTACACAATTTAACCCTTTGACCAGACCTGATCCACTGCAGTTTTTATTCATGCTAACACCAAAGCATTTTATAAAACTAAAACAATTACTAGCAGTCACAGGCTTACAAAAACTAATTCAAAGTAACTTTCTCTGCAAATGGTCCATCTAAAAGTTATATTTAGGCAAACACTACATGATTTTACTCAGGCTCACACTAGTGCATAATAGATGCTGACATACACTACGTCAAGTAATACAGCATCAGTACAGGTACCTCAGGTTAAAAAAAAAAAAACAGCATACATTCAACAGTGGTATTTCCCTCCTCAGTTAGCTCAAGTGCTATTAAAAGTGTGACAGTCTGCCTCTCACAACCCTACCCCCGACGTTCACACTTCACACTTTCCGCACCCAACTGTCATCCTCCATCCTCTCCACATGCCCAAACCATCTCAATCTACCCCTCATCACCACAACACCAATACACTCCAGTCCCAACCTTCCTCTCAACTCTTCAATCATAAACCAGCCCCCCAGGCCTCACACCCAAGGACACACTACACATCCTTTTAATCACTGTCATTTCTGTATATTTGAGCCTACAGATCTCGTCTTCCTTTACTGCCCAGGTCTCACTACCATACAGCATTACACTGCTAACACATGCTGCATACAAAGGTCCCCTAGCATGGAGGGAGAGCCCTCTCAATGTCAGGGGAGGCAACAGCTCCCTGAACTTCTTCCAACCACTCCTCACTCTGGCCACAGACCTAGCTCCAGTCCCACCTCCAGCACATAACATGTCTCCCAAATAAGAAAACTCTTCCTTATACCCAAGAGGAGGAGGAGGAGGAGAAAAAGGAAGAAGGAAATGATGAAAAGAAGGATGAGGATGAGGAGGAAAAGAGAAAGAGGGAGAAGAGCGCGAAGGAGGAGGAAGAAGTGGAGAATGATAAAGAGAAAGAGGAATGGAGAGGAAGACAAGGACAGGAGAAAGAAGAGGAGAAAAAGGAGGAAAAAAGACGGAAGAGGAGGAGGAGGAGAGGACAGGAGAGGAAAGAAGGGAGGAGGAGGAGAAGGGGGAGAGGAAATGGGTGTAATAAGGCCGCGATACACTGCTTAATACATGATAGGCCTACAGTCTTCCCCGTACTTTTCAGCATTATAAAAACAATAAGAACAAGGATGACGAGGTTAATACAAAATTAAATGAAGAATAAAGAACAGTTATTAACACTACACCAATATATCTAACTGTCTATAGCATGACGACTCCATCCCGTAAGAACAAACATACCGCCTCCTTATCGCCCTATCCCCCGCCATTTCACTGCCCTCCCCCACAGCACACCCCATACACGTAGCCACTGGGGGGACAGGGGGGCACTTTGCCCCCCCTGGGAATATTTGGGGGAAATGCTGAAAGGGATTTTTGGCATAGTTCTTGTATGACAATACAATTTTCCTAATTTTACCACCTGTATATTAAACAATATTATCTATTTCCAAAAATTTTATGTGGAAGCAATAATTTCCTTTGAAATTGAAAGCTAAATATAATAAAACCCTTGGTAAAAAATGACCATTTATAAGTTAACAATTTCCCGTGTCACCGTAGATGACGTGGTTGATATTAGAGCTGTAATGATGTATTGCACATGAAGCCTGATGAGGTGTAAAAATGGCCTTCCTGTCCCCTCAACTGTAGCCAGTTGCAAACAAAAACTGCACAATTATTACACACAACTGAAACAAGCAGAGTTTTCGAAGACTGCATGAAGCCATTTTGATCACCTCAGACTACTGTACATTATACACGGTAAGGTGTGCCAGGGGCCTCGTTTGAGTGGGGGACAGGGGGACTTGCTTCCCCCCCCCCACACACTGTTTGGAGCCTGGGGGACAGAGTATCTTTTGTCCCCCCCACTTTTCTAGGTGAGAATTTTCAAGATGAATAACTCTACGCCGTTTTTTTTTTCCTTAATGGAAAAATCCTTTCAATGCAGCACAGTACAGTTCAGGTGATATGAAAATCATTCCCTGCTGAGAGGGGCAGGTGGCGTGGTCACCTGAGTCAAGGATTAAGACAGTTTAATCCCAGCAGATGTATTTTTACTTAGGTCAGTCTTGACGTATGCACCACCCCTGATGCCTGAGCCAGTGAGAATCAAACTAAAAGAATAAGTAGTGGAAAACAGAATTTCTACTGCCTACCACCACAACAGTAGTGCAAAACAGAATACCAGACTGGGGGTGGCTGCAGCAGCGGGTTTGAATTTATGCATATGTGCTAAGTGGAGAGAGAGAGAGAGAGAGAGAGAGAGAGAGAGAGAGAGAGAGAGAGAGAGAGAGAGAGAGAGAGAGAACCGCAAAGGAAAATAGAAGAAAACGATACCAATGTGGGAAAGTGTGTGTGTTCGGGACACTCACGCCAGATCTCGAGTTTTCATTGGCCCATCCATTCCGCTATTTTTCTTGCAGCAGCCAATCAAAATACAGGGTTTATTTCCGAACATAAACAGATAGTATGGACGTCATTGCATCTCGTATGGTACTTGCTGTGCTGATGTGTGGTATAATTCATTATAATTTCATAGGTTATTACGCAAAATAGCTGTAATTCCTTATATGCACTAAGAGATAGAGACAGCAGGTAAATGATGCACCAAGAGTATAGCGTTGACAGTCATTTTTTCAGTACTAAAAGTGCTCAAGACATTTGTAGTACCGAGAAAAAAATATATATATTTTGAGGTAGAACGGAGGGAAGTTAGCATGCAGGTATCGATAATACTACCATCTACGAGAGTACCCTGATGACCAAGGATACTAGTGACAAGGAGATGTCTTTGCTAGGGCAACTCCAGTGCCTTCTAATTTATTGCTGGTGTTTCCATTTTCTCTCTAATGAAATAGTAGACCTCTGGTAACATTATGTAGGCTACTGAGTGTTTTTACATACTTGTCCTCTGAAAGGATTATTAGCTATTAACTTAAAGTAACTTCAAGAAAGCGTGAATATGTGGGGAAAAGATAGTTTTTCTTTAAGACATTGGAACAAATGCGACAGTAATGATGTCAAATTATTTCTGATGACATAGAACATTGAGTCTAGGAAAATTTGTGGTGACATTATGGGGAAATATTCCAAGTGTTTGCCCCCCCCCCTGGCAAATTTCCTGGATACGCCACTGGCTCACCCCCCTCTCTCTCACATACCTCCATCCCATCCTTCCATCTCATCTTAGGCCTCCCCTCCCTCTCCTCCCCCCCTTCACCTCACTCACATACACTCTCCTCGCTTGTCTCTCGCTCTCCATCCTCTCCACATGGCCAAACCACCTCAGTGTATTTTCTCCTAACGCTTTCTATCACGTTCACATTAACACCACAACGCTCCTGCACTTCCTCATTTGTCAGTCTGTCTCTCTTTTTAACTATAGTCTATTCCATATAAACTGGCGGAGAGAAACCTGTATTTTCCTTCCCAAGTCTGGGTCAAACGCAGAACGCAGGTGACCTTTGAAGGATTATCCCACTCTTTCCTTAAGCCCTTCCCTTCTCCCTACTCTCCTGAGAGAGAGAAGAGAGTGTGTGTGTGTGTGTGTGTGTGTGCGTGTGTGTGTGTGTGTGTGTGTGTGTGTGTGTGTGCGTGTGCATGTGCGCGCGCGAGCGTGTAGGTGTAGGTGCATGTGTGTGTGTCTTTATTGTCTGTGGAGAGCCTTCTTCTGTGCTATCCTTGTGTTATTCTCATAGATTAGTCTTATTCCAAAACTTTTAGCAAATTACATGATTGTTGTATTAATATTTTAAAAACTATCTAAGACAGGTTTCAAAATTTCCCATTCATCTTAGACGCACACACACACACACACACACACACACACACACACACACACACACACATATGCTCCCACGCGGCGCATATAAAGTACAGTATATTCTCTATCGACAGTTCTTATGAAAATATGTGGAGCATGCTGGAACTCTTGGGTGAGTATAGCTTGAGATGAATGGTAACAAAGAAGAGGAAGGAGGGAATGTATGAGTGGAGCACCTGCTGACCCGTACTGGTTCAGGTGTGCGTTTGGCCTCAGGTCAAGATGGGTGGAGCATTTGCCCTGAGGTCACATGCAGTATTTCCTAGAACGCCCTTGATGATGCTTCCCAACATCCCGCCAGGTCACTTATAATAATGGACAACGCATCATACCACTGCAAAATCATAAATAAAGCATAAACACAGAGCTTACGAAAACAAGAAATTATAAAGTGGCTTCTTGATAACAACTTCCCTCATAACCCTCTGCACACTAAGGCTGAGCTGCTACAACAAGTGAAAAAAAAAGAAACAGACAAATAAAGACAAGCAATTGTTTGAAATTGATGAAATCGCCAATAATCCTGGTCACCAGGTGCTGCGGCTTCCTTCCTATCATTGCCAGCTCAACCCATAGAGCTGATTTGGGCTCAGGTCAACGATGATGTGAGGAAGAGAAACTCAAATTCTTCTCAAAAATTACGAGTGATCGAAGAGCTGACGAGAAATGCGATAGAAAAAGTAACAGCAGAAAACTGGCAGAAATGTGTGGCACAAAAAAAAAAAAAAAAAAAAAAAATTATGAGAAATGACATTGCTGTAAACCACATGGTAAAAATTTTTGTTATCAATACATCGAGCGAGTCCAGCAGCGATGAAGATGAATAAACAAGTGTTGTGTGAGGTGTCTTGTGTATACTTATTGTGAACAAGAGTTGTAAATATAAACCATATACATGCATTGTTTCATATTATACAAGAGAGAGAGAGAGAGAGAGAGGAGGGAGGGAGGGAAGGAGGAAAAAACAGAGAGGGAGGGAAGGGAGAGAAAAACACTCCCTTTTCCTAATCTCACACACACACACACACACACACACACACACACACACGAGAAGGGAGAGAGAGAGAGAGGGTAATGAATATTTCACCATTTTTTTTTATATAAAACTCTATCTTGATAGAAGCTATTTTCAGCAAATCATATGACTGATATTTTAATACTTATAAGGGTTCGCCATTTCGCGATGAATTGGTGATTTTCTTAGGTTTGCCAGTCAGGATAGAACTCGTAATAATGCCTTCAAATTACACAAATTCATGTTTGGATTGGATGTAGGATTAATTAATAATAGGTCAGAAAATATGATTGCTATATTTGAATATTAGACAATAAACAGTTCGATCTCTCTCTCTCTCTCAGGAGAGGAAGGAGAAGGGTAGGGCTGGAGAAAGAGTCAGGTGAGGTCACTTTAATCCCTTTGTACGGGTACCTGTGTTCGACTAGGACTTGAGCGTACTTCTTCCGCCACTTTATATGGAACAGAGTATACACATGCTCCTCTCAATTCTCTCCATCCCCCACCCTGAGCGAAACATATTTCTCATTTGCAATGAGCCTGGTATGGTATGGGTAAGAAGACAGCCAGGCACCGCGGAGCTGGGCATCACACGTACACACCCCCTGCCCGACATTAGGTGACGGAAGGCGAGGGAGGGGGTAAGGTAACCGTTGGTGTGGCAGATGCGATCATGCGAGTGTAGACGGCTTGGCGCCATGGGCTAACCGTCGGAGATATACACCCAACCCTGGCAAGAGCGACACTGAGGCTCACAGAGTCTCTGGGCTGCTGGCATGGGGGTTTTACAGGTACAGGCAGACTGATAGGCGCCGCATTGGGGGCGGGGCTTGCAACAAGGAAAACTCCCATAAAATAGAGGGGAACCTTATGTAACTTCGACGAATCTTTATACTGATCATTGTCTTTTCGTTTTTTTCTCTCTCTCTGTCTTGTTCTTGCGTTGCCTCCATCTTAAGCCCCGTACACACTGGGCATCAAGTTGTGCAACGTGTTGAAAATCACCATGTCACTACATCAGCCTCGAGAGATGGTGACATGCAAGCAGCGTGGAGTCAACCTTGTATGTGCTGCCCTCGCGCGGCGATGACGACTGACGTTGGCCTTGACAATCCAATGGTGCCACTTGTACAAATTTTGTGGGTAATTCACTGTCAGATTTTGAAAACTGTACAGTACTGAACGTAGGCAAGACCATGGAAGATACTACATACAACTTAGATAACAAAGTAATTAGTAAATCGGAATGCGAGAGAGATCTAGGAGTTATGGTTAGTAAGACCTCAGCCTAGGCAGAAGTGTATTGATGCTAGAAATAAAGCAAATAGGCTCCTACGATTTATATCGAGGAGCATTTTGCAACTTTATCTAGCATTAATAAGGCCACATTTAGACTACTCCGTGCAATTTTGGTGTCCGTACTGTTGAATGGATATAAAGTCGCTTGAAAACGTACAGAGAATAATGACAAAAATGATACATGATGTTCGGAACCTGTCACATGAAGACAGACTAAAAAGACTAAATTTGCACCGACTAGGGAGACGTAGAGTAATGGGAGACTTAATTGAGGTGTTTAAGTGAAGGAAGAAAATAAGTAAAGAAGATATTAGCAAGGTACAGAACTTAAAGTGGGCATACAGGATAGAACTAGAAGTAATGGTTTCAAACTGGAAAAATTCCGCTATAAGAACATAAGAAGAGAGGATAACTGCAGTAGGCCGGTTGGCCCATGCTAGGCAGCTCCTAGAAAAGTAACTGAACTACTAGAATGATATAAGGATAGCAAAGAAGATATGAAGTGCTATGAAAAGGATGCAAAGCCACTGCACTGTATTTTTCTGCCACTGAATTGTGTGATATAAGCTGCAAAAAGACAAAGACCTAGGCCAAGTTAAGGCAACAAAAGTATAGTGTGTAGTTCACACTTTAAATCCATAAAGATTTTTGTTCATTCTCAGCATACAGTAATTGTCATAGCTCAGTGGCAGAGGACGACTGTACTAGGGTTCAACATCCCTTCCACAGGACTTCATTATTAGCGCCATGATGATGATCTGTTACAGCTCAACATTCAAGATGGCAAGTCTACGCCTAGATAAAATGACCTGAGTATAGCTGACGCCTAGTGATGTAGTGGGTGAAGGCACTGCGGCAGGATGGGGCCAGTCAGGGCTTCGATCTGAGGCACAGTTGAGGTTTGCTGATTACATTGCCATTCAGGATGCTGGCCAGCCTTCTCCTAACCCCACTGTGGCAGGGAATAAATATACTGTATGCGATGTATCTTATGGACATCCAGCTGATTTCAAGTACTGTGTTTTGGTGGCAAAGCTGGGCTGCAATGCTATAAAAAAATTTATATATATATATATATATATATATATATATATATATATATATATATATATATATATATATATATATAAATATATATGCCTGTCACCCCTTATAACAATACTTAAGACTGAAAATCATCGAGGATCAGCTAAGTTAAACTACTGCTTTCTCAAAACAAAAGGTGTCAGTCAGAAAGGTAGTCCCACAAGAGGTGAGGCGAGGTGTTAATGAGAGGTATTCCCGGGGGTGGGGTGGGGTGGGGTGGGGTGGGGTGGAGGCAGGTGTGAGGTAAGGTGTGAGGCTGAACCCCATGTGATTATAGTGCTCCAGGCTGTCTATTAATATCTATATTTATTTATCTATCTAGCTATTTTTAAACCTATCTATCTATCTATCTACCTATCCATGTCTACCTATCTGTATATCTATCTATCTGTAGTTCTATAACATTTTCTCCTTCTCTCTCTCCCCCACAATCTCTCCCCACTTCCCTTCCCTAGCTTCCTCCCCACCTCTACCTCCCATTTTGTCTTCCACTCCCTCCACTTCACCTCTCCCCCCCCCCCTCTCTATCCCTCCTTCCTTCTCAACTACCCCCTTCCAAACACCCCCAGGGCCTCCCCCCACCCAACACCCCAGGGGAGGAAGACCGCCCCTGAGATTTACCTGATAACCCACGTGTACCTTGCCTACCTCACCTGTTTTACCTGTGTGTGTGTGTGTGTGTGTGTGTGTGTGTGTGTGTGTGTGTGTGTGTGTGTGTGAAGAAAATGTATGTGTAATTCATCATATGTACACTATTACAATATGCCTGTGTGTACGCCTTTGTGTGTATACGTGTGCGTCTACAAATATGTGCGAATATCCTAAGCAATAATAATATTCCCTTGTGAGTTGCCAAAATAATATTACTACAACAATATCAACGTTAATTTACAGTAATGGGATTTATGGAGAAACAAACCCGCTACATAAATACATAAAGCGCTACATACATTTACAAATCTAGCTGAAAGACTTAAACGCATTATTATTATTATTGTTATTATTATTATTAAAGTATTTGTTTAGATTTTACTGCTTAATTCTCTGTCTGTCTGTCTGTCTGTCTCTCTCTCTCTCTCTCTCTCTCTCTCTCTCTCTCTCTCTCTCACTTCCTGATAACCCACGTTCACCTGTGGCTTCGTCAGCAGGTTAAAGTCTTTTGCTTCCTCTCTCTCTCTCTCTCTCTCTCTCTCTCTCTCTCTCACACACACACACACACACACACACACACACACACACACACACACACACATACAGATGAGGCCCCAGATAAGGTCCACCACTTCACACTCATTGTTTGTTTTCACGTCCACACCAATGACCTTCTCTCTCTCTCTCCTCTCTCTCTCTCTCTCTCTCTCTCTCTCTCTCTCTCTCTCTCTGTTAACCCAGTATTTCTTTTATCTGTTTCTCTGAATTGGTCATGTTCTCTCTCTCTCTCTCTCTCTCTCTCTCTCTCTCTCTCTCTCTCTCTCTCAAAACTTTACAATCTCAACACCTTCAGTCTTTTCACCTCCAAGTAATTTGTCTTCCCTAGGGTCATTTTCGCTTCACCCCCCCCTATAAATCTTGCCCTCCTATAGCGTCCCCTTCAGCGTCTCAGGCGGAACAAAGGTTAGGGGAGGCGTAACAAAGGTCAAATGAGGTCTTATCTACGTTTAAACTCCGGGATTAGGACAGTGGGGGTGGTGGTGGTCGGGTCTAAAGTAATAATGAAATAGATCATCTAAAGTAATAATGAAACTTTATCTAGCATTAGTAAGGTCACATAGATCATCTAAAGTAATAATGAAACTTTATCTAGCATTAGTAAGGCCACATTTAGACTACGCAGTACAATTTTGGTGTCCTTACTATAGAATGGATATTAATTCGTTAGAAAATGTACAGAGAAGAATGACAAAAATGATACATGACGTCCGGAACCTGTCATATGAAGACAGACTGAAAAGACTAAGTCTGCATTCGCTAGAGAGGCGTAGAGTAAGGGGAGACTTAATTGAGGTGTTTAAGTGGATGAAGGGTATAAATAAGGGAGATATTAGCAAGGTACTTAAAGTGAGCATACAGGATAGAACTAGAAATAATGGTTTCAAACTAGAAAAATTCCGTTTCAGTAAGGAAATAGGTAGAAATTGGTTTGGTAATAGAGTAGTAGACGAATGGAATAAGCTACCTAGTAAAGTAGTTGCTGCCTCTTCCATTGAGAGTTTCAAGCATAGGCTAGATAAGCATATGACTAATAAGGGGTGGATATAGAAAAAAGAAAATCTTATAACCAATACTAATTCATAATTTTCCCTTATCAGGTTACACTATGATAGTCTCTATTCTCCTTTCACACTTTCCTGTAAAATGTCCACGCCAGTTTTTCTATACGGCGTGGTGTTCTTTCTGACTTTTTCCTGCCGGCTTCGGCTGGAGGGTTTGGAGGGCGGGGGAGAGCCTTCTTCTTTGCTATCCTTATCTCATTCTAGTAGTTCAGTTACTCTTCTAGGAGCTGCCTAGCATGGGCCAACCGGCCTACTGTAGTTATCCTCTCTTCTTATGTTCTTATGTGAATGCTAAATGGTTCACGGTACTTGTCTCTCTCTCTCTCTCTCTCTCTCTCTCTCTCTCTCTCTCTCTCTGATGGTTTAGGCCTGTCACCCATTTTTCTTTACATCTCAGGTACACAAAAGGAAAATAGAGTCTGTGTAACATTCCTTTCATTTCTGGGTACTGACCGGGTGGGGGAGGGATTAGGGAGGTGGGGGAGGGATTAGGAGGGTGGGGGGAGGGAAGGAGAGGAGGAGGAAGTGGAGGGAAGGAGGGGTAGTGGAGGGAAGGAGGCAAAATGGAGGGATGGTGAAATGGAAGGGTGTGAGAGAGAAGGGTAGGTGAGAAAGGAAGGTTTGGGAGGAGGTGAAAGGAAGAAAAAGAAAGAAATGGAGAATGGAATAATGAGAGAGAGAGAGAGAGAGAGAGAGAGAGAGAGAGAGAGAGAGAGAGATTATGGAGACGAATGAGAACAGCAAACCAAATTACCGAAGGAAGAAAGGATGGATGAAAGAGGGAGACGAAAAGAAAAGAAAAGAATGAAGAGAAAGGAAGGAAGGAGAAAGTGAAGGAGAGAGAGAGGCCAAGGAGGAGCTTGAGAGAGATTAAGACAGCAAGAGGGATTAAGGGAGGGAGAGGGAGGTATGGAGGAGGGAGAGGGGGAGGGAAGAGAGGAGGGAAAAAAAATTAAGAAATAGCCAGAGTATAAACGAAGAAGGAAGAAGTGAGAAACAATGAAGAAAGGTAGATTAATAGACAAATAGTTATACACAGATAGATAGATAGATAGATAGATATATGGACTGACTGAGAGAGAGAGAGAGAGAGAGAGAGAGAGAGAGAGAGAGAGAGAGACGAAAGAACAATCCATCTTATCAGAGAAATTACCAATATGCCGGGAATCGAACCCGGGACTCTCAGGTGAGACCCAGGCAGCATACCACTACACCACGACCAGGTAAAAAAAATCCAAATTGCATCTCTCTCTCTCTCTCTCTCTCTCTCTCTCTCTCTCTCTCTCTCTCTCTCTCTCTCTCTCAATACCGCAAAGGAGGAGGTTGAACTGTTTTTGCTCGACATGTGAGTTTTATTGCGGGTTGAAGGATATTGACGAGTTTGTGTGTGTGTGTGTGTGTGTGTGTGTGTGTGTGTGTGTGTGTGTGTGTGTGTGTGTGTGTGCGTGCGTGCGTGCGTGCGTGCGTGTGTGTGTGTGTGTGGCTGATCTGATGGATGGTGAAGAGATGGAAGGCTGGATGATTATGTAAGGACTGATGCATTAGAGAAACCGCAGATGCAGACAGAGATCGAGTTGGTTTATGTCTGTATGTTTATGTATGTATGTATGGATAGATGGAATAGAAAAATATTTACTAGTCAATTTTCCACCTGATTTTTACCTGTGTGTACGTATGGATGTATGCACGTATTTATATGCATGTCTGTATGTACATAAGAACATAAGAAGAGAGGACAACTGCAGTAGGCCTGTTGGCCCATGCTAGGCAGCTCCCAGAAGAGCAACTGAACTACTAGAATGAGATAAGGATAGCAAAGAAGAAGGCTCTCTCCCGCCCTCCAAACCCTCCAGCCGAAGCCGTCAGGAAAAAGTCAGAAAGAACACCACTCAGTATAGAAAAACTGGCGTGGACATTTTACAGGAAAGTGTGAAAGGAGAATAGAGACTATCATAGTGTAACCTGAAAGGGAAAAATTATGAACTAGTATTGGTTATAAGATTTTCTTTTTTCTATATCCACCCCTTATTAGTCATATGCTTATCTAGCCTATGCTTGAAACTCTCAATGGAAGAGGCAGCAACCACTCCACTAGGTAGCCTACTCCACTCGTCCACCACTCCATTAGCAAACCAACCTCTACCTATTTCCCCACCGAAACGGAACCTGTCTAGCTTGAAACCACCATTTCCAGTTCCATCCTGTATGCTCACCTCAAGCACCCTGCCGACATCTCCCCTATTTACACCCTTCATCCACTCAAACACCTCAATCAAGTCCCCCCCCCACTCCACGCCTCTCCAGCGAATGCAGACCCAGTCTCCTCAGTCCGCCCCCACATGACAGGTTCCGGACGTCATGCATCATTCCTGTCACTCCTCTCTGCACATTTTCCAACGAATCAACATCCACTCCACAGCAAGGACACCAAAACTGCACTGCGCAGTCCAAATGTGGCCCTACTAATGCTAGTTAAGAACAGGGTAGAGACTGGTTTTGCAATAGAGTAGTAGATGAATGGAATAAGCTACCTAGTAAAGTAGTTGCTGCCTCATCCATTGAGAGTTTCAAGCATAGGCAAGATGAGCATATGACAAATAAGGTGTGGGTATAGAAAAAAATCTCATAACTAGTAATTCATTCTTTTCCCTTCTCAGGTTACACTATAATAGTCTCTATTCTCCTTTCACACTTTCCTATAAACAGTCCACGCCAGTTTTTCTATACTGCGGAGTGTTCTTTCTGACTTTTTCCTGCCGGCTTCGGCTGGAGGGTCTTGGAGGGCGAGGGAGAGCCTTCTTCTTTGCTATCCTTATCTCATTCTAGTAGTTCAGTTACTCTTCTAGGAGCTGCCTAGCATGGGCCAACCGGCCTACTGCAGTTGTCCTCTCTTATGTTAATCTCCGGCACAACTTCCCACCAACAACTCTGAGAGAGAGAGAGAGAGAGAGAGAGAGAGAGAGAGAGAGAGAGAGAGAGAGAGAGAAATTCTGCACATTTATAGCCTCGTTTTTTGGAGAGGAAGACGAGAAAGAAAACTCTCTGTCTGTCTGTCTGTCTGTCTCTCTCTCTCTCTCTCTCTCTCTCTCTCTCTCTCTCTCTCTCTCTCTCATTATTTCTGTCTTGTCATTCTATCTTTTAGCACTGTGTTTGCCTCCCCCCCTCCTCTCTCTCTCTCTATATATATATCATACATCTCCACATGTCTCCACTTTGGCACTAAGACCCACCGTCCATACTGAATACACAAAGGAGTACAAAGGAAAGCAAACAGCAACAGACCTTATCGTCCTTTCGAGGCTGTTTCTTACAGAATAGACTATGACTACGAGATCTAACTCTACATGCTGAAGGGTAACGATAGTAAAGCAAGAAGGTTCACCACGCCTCCAAACCCTCCATTTAAAACTGGCAGGAAAAGGTGAGAAAAACCACCAAGTAGCATGGAATAACTGATATGGAAATTTCATAGGAAAGACTGAAAAGGAAAAGTTACATCTATAATACTGTATCAATTTCATCTATAAGGTACCACGCTAGGGCTGTCTCATACAGGACCGGTGTATTGGTATTAGCGGGGGTATTTTACTGTTAGGAAGCTTGCTAACACCTCTTCCTGACCGATTTATTTCTGCTTCTGCTCCGTTACTATATTCTACTCATGCAATCGATGACGATATGAAGACATAGGAAGCCAACCAGGGGATAGTAATGAGTCGTTTGGAGAATAAATCGGTAAGGAGGAGGGAAAAACACTGTTGGGAGGAGACTGGTATGTAGGGAGAGTACGGTTTCTATAGGGCATTCGCGGTCCAGCAGCAACATCTCCTCCTCTCTCCAGCATGGCCTCTACTTCTGCCACAGCCTACGACCCGTTGAGGGGGGCTGAGCCTGAGGGAGAAGAGCAGACCACCACCATCACTGGCACCGTGAAGTGGTACAGCATCAGGGCCAAGTACGGATTCATCCGGCGCCAGGATTCTGGCGCCGATGTATTTGTACATCGCTCTGGGATCGCTGCTACCTCTTCTCGGCGCCATTCATCCTTGTTACGCCAGGGCGAGACAGTGGAGTTCCACATTCTCCAGACACCGAAGGGTCCCGAGGCTATACACGTCACTGGACCGGGGGGTGCAGCTGTGCAAGGCTCTGCCTATGCACAGCGGCGCCCCACGGCTCAGGGGCGGTGGCCTGGGGATCCCCGATGTCCTGGGGATGTGGACACCATTGTCGCCATGTGCATCGCGACGGCGAAAGCTTTCTGTGGCGATGACAAGGCAGCTATGCTCGTTCTACTCCCTCAAATCTTTGAGAAGAACGGGCTGCCACGCCTTGTCATCCCTCAGAGCTTCGCTCGTGATGCACGGCCATTCCCGCGTCAGGAGCGTCACACCACAACGCTGCAGCCTCCTAGACCCCGCACAACACCGCGGAAAAGGCTGCAGCTCGACGCTCCCCTAAACAGGGCAACTGCTGCCTCTGCCATTACCACCACTGCACCGCCCACCGAGCCTACACAGACTGCTGCCACAGAAGACTCCTGCTACTCGCCGTCAGTAGTCGAGGAAAGGGCTCCTTCTCCCGTCCCCTCCATCGACAGGGAAGAAGAGGACCTCCTGCCCTCGCCTCCACCACCTGCTACTGACGGCGAGCCGAAGAAGAAGAAGAAGGGGAAGAAAGGCAGGCCTCCACCACCACTTGACGAGATGGAGACTATCCTGTGTCTCCACCGCCACCACACGCCTCTGAACCTGACCTCAGCTACAACAAATTCCTCAGCCAGGCAGAAATCTCCAGCATTGTGAAGTCGGTCGTTAATCCCGACATTCTCCTAGGCCGTCTAAAACAGACAGACCTATCCTTATTTTCCAAATTGACCAGCCCCAGCAGTTCCTCGTAGAGGCTGCTCCACATTCGTCACTGACAACTCTGGCGGGCTCTACACCCTGAGCCCGGGTCCATTTTATTCGTAACATGGACGAATCTTAACAACAACACAACATTCTATAGGGTCACACACACACACACACACAACCCCTACCCCGTCGCTCCGGAGGGCGTACATGCATGCATTCAGACATATTTATACATACAGTATATACATGCATCATATATATATATATATATATATATATATATATATATATATATATATATATATATACAGTACATACAGAGAGAGAGAGAGAGAGAGAGAGAGAGAGAGAGAGAGAGAATAAACTGGCTTAAACCAACACGAACAGGAGCATCGCTCATTGTGAAAACATTGTTCACCTGTGTCAAGATTTTTTTTTTTGATCGATTGAACGCAGGTCTGCTAAGTTTATATTTTAGAATAAAGCATTAGAATGGCCATACAATATACATCTCAAACCAAAAGCAATGCATTCCGTCGGACAAGCAGACAAAGCAGCTGGAAGGTGAGGTGAAGAGTCAAGATGCAAACTACAGAGGAAACAAAGGCAAACATTCTCTGAGGCTCACACTGCGCTCACGTCCCTGGGGATTGTCATGGAGGGCTGAAGGGAATCACAGGTCACAAGATCCACCTGTCCATACTTGCCACTCCTTAACCCTTTCTTCCCTATGTTGCTCTCTCTCTCTCTCTCTCTCTCTCTCTCTCTCCAAACACACCACAACGAAATGTAAGCAAAAAAGTATATATATATATATATATATATATATATATATATATATATACGTGGAGGGATTGCATATACCGGTAATGACTTTATTGACGTGGAACAAAGTGTACAAGTCCTGGAGTATGATAGTGAGAGAGGGGCGCGCGCACACATGCGCATACACAACACACACACACACACACACACACACACACACACCAGAATATATTGTCCCTTGAGAATTAGCCTCCCTCCTCAGGTCACACTCTTGGCTGCCTTTCATTTTAACTTCCTTCTTCCTTATGTATTATGAAACTTATCTCTACATCAAATCCTTTATCAATACCCCTCTTATGTTTCCTTTTTTCGCTCGAGAGAGAGAGAGAGAGAGAGAGAGAGAGAGACAGACAGACAGACAGACAGAGACAGAGACAGACAGAGATGAGTTGAAGGGGAGAGGCTGGTGCAGTACATTTAAGGTTATTAAATACGGCGATGAATTACGGATGACTTGATGAGCCTTATAATGGGATACTGACTGCATACTGAAAGTACGGCATGATAAATACAGTATTTTCCTTTGTATTTCAAGACCATGAAAAAAGCGATTATAAAATATAATGAAAACACATCACAACAAAATGTTAGAAAAAACGTACATACATACAGAGAGAGAGAGAGAGAGAGAGAGAGAGAGTAGCACCAGACAGGTGAAGATGTCTTTCCAGATTAGACGATACACCTGTACTGGTCATCAAATGGATTCCTAACCTCACTCACGCACCTCCCACCCCACCAGCCACCAATCACAGACATTCCAGTGGGAAGAGAGTGGGATGAGCTTCTCCGCCACCTCTTGCTGTCGCCACTTTCAGTCTTTGGGGGTTTCATTTCTTGGAAAAGTCAAATCTGCTCTGTGTGTGTGTGTGTGTGTGTGTGTGTGTGTGTGTGTGTGTGTGTGTGTGTGTGTGTGTGTGTGTGGAGGGTGGGTGATGGGTGGCATAAGGATATGTGTGGGGGGAGTGTTATAGAAATGCTTGTGTTCATGGGCGCCTACGTGTGTGTGTGTGTGTGTGTGTGTGTGTGTGTGTGTGTGTGTGTGGAGGGTGGGTGATGATTGGCATACGGATATATGTGGGGGGGAGTGTTATAACCGATTTAATTTAGCCCAGTCTCACCTAACCTATCAATATTTGCTCGAAATGAACCCTGCCTAACCTCGAATGACCTAATCCAACCTAAATCAACCCAGCCTAATCTAGCTAAACCTCACCTAACCCAGTCTAATTGTATTTAACCTCACAATCTCCCCTAACCTTGCCATACCTAACCTAACCTATTCTGACGCTGCCTAACCCTATCTAAAGCGACCTAATCTCACCCAGTATAACTTAACCTAACAATACCTGACCTAACCCAAACCAGCCAACCCTAAAATGACCTAATCCAACCGAACCTAACCCAGCCTAACCCAACCAAATAAAACCCAACCCAAAACCTATCAAAACAGACGTATTCTAAAGCAATCTAACCTAATCCGTCTATATCTAGTCGAACTGAACCCAACCCAACCAAAAATTACCTAATCAGACCAAACCCTGCCCAAAGTGACCTAACCTAACTTTCGATCGGCTATATATTCGTTAAGAAATTTTTTTTGCTGCCTGAAAGTCTACGGATGTCACACGCCAAGTTTCGCCCGTTCTGTGTACTATAGTATGAGCGAGAGAGAGAGAGAGAGAGAGAGAGAGAGAGAAAGTGTGTGTGTGTGTGTGTGTGTGTGTGTGTGTGTGTGTGTGTGTGTGTGTGTGTGTGTGTTTGTGTGTGAGTGTGGGTGTGGCGATGCGTGTGTGCGAGAGATAGAAAAACCCAACTGTCGGTGTGAACCAAAAGGCAGGAGTGGCCATAAAGAATTTTCATGTACACCATTGGGGCTCCTCCACGTGATTCATAGGCTACGCCTTCGCCATCAGACGTGATACCGTTATAGGAGATCCCTGGCCACAGCAGACCTACTCCCCACATCAGACCTACTCCCAAAAGCAGACCTACTCCCCACAGCAGACCCACTCCCCACAGCAGACCCACCCTCACAGCACACTCAGGCATATGTGTAGCTCTGGTGGGCTAGAACAGTAAGTGCTTCTGTTATACAAGACCCCTGGCCATTGGAATCCTTCTCTACTCCAGTGTATGCCTGGTGTGATAAAGCTGGTTCCTGCAGCCTTTAAGATAAGTACATATGAAGTGCCATTGAAAAGAGGTGTAGGTGCTGCCTCGTTTGTATCTTCATAGTGTTCCACCAGGTCGTCGGCAGATGTCTAGGATGCTACTGTGAGAAACATCGAGATCAATGGTTCATCCTGTTACAACATTCCTTATACCTGGCCCCTGCAGTACCTTTGACAAACAGTACTCCCTTTACCTGGCCCTTACAGTACTTTATTTACCTGGTCCCCACAGTACCTTTCACAGCAGTCCCTTTACCTGGCCCCTGCAATACCTTTGACAAACAGTAGTCCCTTTACCTGGCCCCTGCAATACCTTTGACAAACAGTAGTCCCTTTACCTGGCCCCTGCAGTACCTTTGACAAACAGTAGTCCCTTTACCTGGCCCTTACAGTACTTGATTTACCTGGTCCCCACAGCAACTTTCACAGCAGTCCCTTTACCTGGCCCCACCAGTACCTTTGACAAACAGTAGTCCCTTTACCTGGCCCCTGCAGTACCTTTGACAAACAGTAGTCCCTTTACCTGGCCCTTACAGTACTTGATTTACCTGGTCCCCACAGTAACTTTCACAGCAGTCCCTTTACCTGGCCCCACCAGTACCTTTGACAAACAGTCGTCCCTTTACCTGGCCCCACCAGTACCTTTGACAAACAGTAGTCCCTTTACCTGGCCCCTGCAGTACCTTTGACAAACAGTAGTCCCTTTACCTGGCCCCTGCAGTACCCTTCTGTCTACCACCACACTGCTAGCCTCACGTACTCTCATAATTCGTATGCTGCTGCACTACCTTATCCTGTACTCCTGTCTCCCTGCATACATTCTATCACACCAAGCCCCACCATACATACTCAGCTGCCCTTTTGTGCACTCTTCGGCTCACCTTCCCCAACTGCCTCTGTTTTTTAGCTATAAATCTTCCTGTTGTTTCTGTTTCACACCCTGTTCTTCTGGCTGGAGGGATTATATAGTGTTCTTTAAATCTTCACTAATGACGGCAAGGTTAACACACACACACACACACACACACACACACACACACACACACACACAGTATGTAAAAAATAAGTCCCCACCAACATTAAAGGGAGCAAGAAGGCCTGAAGGTGGCCGATAATTTTACAGCCTAGTCTTCCCAGCACAACACTAGCGGTCGCACCTCATTATGTAGGAGTCTGTGTCGCCCTGCTCTTGCCTGACACACACCCATATCTCAGTCCCTCGTACACACCAAGAACCTCACTGTGCCGCAGTCTGTGTCACCCTGCTCTAGTCTGACATCCAGCCACATCTCAGTCTCTGGTATAAGCTGAGCATGAAGGACGCATTATAAAGGAGTCTGGAGTGTAGACATACTGCGAGGCGTAAGGGAAGGGAAAATTCAACTTCCGATCAGCGAGAGCGAGAGAGAGAGAGAGAGAGAGAGATTCACACACACACACACACACACACACACAAATGTATATTCAATGGCGTATGCACTTAAGTGCCACTTAAGTGCTAATTAAGTTCCACTTGTGCCACTTTTTTTTTTTTTTTTTACGTGTCCGACTCTGGGTAAAGGCTTCAGTGCCTGTTTCTTGGAGGCAGTGACCTATTCCAAGGCCCAGTAGTCCTCCTACACCTCCACATGTCACCACTTCGGCGCTAACACCCACTATCCATAATGAATTCATGCTAGGGCTGTCCCATACAGGACTGGTGTACTGGTATTAGCGGGGGTATTTTTGCGACATGTCGGCGGGTCATCTGGTAGATCAGGAAAGGCTGCTTTTAGGAAATTCAAATCCTTAAACTGTTCCCTGCCCCAGCCGGGATTCGATCCTGGGTCCATTAGGACTGCAGGCCGCTTCTCTACCGATTCAGGCACCGCCTCCCCCCAGCTTAACTGCCGCTTAAGTTGCACTTAGGCTGTACTTAAGTGCTACTCAAGTGGCACGACAAATTTATGTGCCAGCCTAAGTGGCAACATAAGTGGCAACTTTAGTGGTAACTTAGGTGGCAATTGAAGTGCCAACTTAAGTGGCAATTTAAGTTTCAACCTAAGTGCCAACCTAGATGGCAACGCACCAACTTTTGTGGTAACTTAAATGGCCACTTAAGTGCCAACTTACACGGCAACTTTAGTGCCATTTTAGGTAGTAACTCAAATGCCATTTAAAGTGGCAACTACAGTGGCAATTTAAGTGGCAACTTAAAGTGGCAACTTAAGTCCCAACGTAAGTGCCAACCTGAGTCTCAACGTAAGTGCCAACGTAAGTCCCAACTTAAGTACTAATTTAAGTGCTAATTTTAAGTGCCAACTCAAGTGTTAACTTAAGTTCCGACTCGAGTGCCAACGTCAGTTCCAACACAAGCGCCAACTTAAGTCCCAACACAAGTACGATCAACGACAATTGACGGAATTACCAACAAAGCGAGCATAGAGCTGGACCGAATTGCACGATGGGAGCAGAAGTGGCGGATTCAAGCGAATCCCTTGAAATGCACAGTAACATATTTCCGTATTAAATCAGCCAACCCCGCCCACTTTTTCTAAATTCGCGTGATCCCGATCGCGTTCCCATTCCTATTAGGAATACTTGCACCGTACTTGGTCTTACATACGACAAAAACTTCAAATTTCATCATCATATACGAGGCAAGGCAGGCGTGGCTGGCACTGCACTAACACAAATATACCGGTGTCGTAGTGCAGCATCTTCAACTAAATTTCATCTGTATAAAGCACTGATCAGACCACTGCTCACGTATTCACCGTTAAGTCTATCTCTTTCGGCCAAAAGCAACATTCTAAATTTACAGAGAGCTCAAAACAAAGCCATACGTTGGGCACTGAGCATACGGTGGGATGATTTTGTCACCAACATACACTCTCATGAACGCGCCAACATTCCACCCATCAACACTTACCTTCACCACCTACAACAAAAACAAATCACCAAACTCACCGACGTTCACACTGACTTCATCGACTTTTTCACCCGGATCACACCCCCCACACGACCTCTAGCCAACCTCTTCCACCCTGACGCAAGACCTGCACCAAACCCATTGTTCACTTAAGCACCAATAGTTTATTTATTACTGACCTTTTCATTAATTAACTACTTAGTTCACACCCAGCAACTCACTCAAGACTCTAAACCACCCCTACACCCATTATCAAGATTACGGTAGCCACGTAATAACCCGCCATCCTCATATCCAGCATCCTGCCTCAGACCCTGAACCACCCCTACACCCCCCATCAAGATCACGGCTACAGCCCAATACTCCGCCCACCCCCAAGAGACAACCTACCCTGACTCCCCTTCCTCCACTCTTCCCCCCTACCTCCTCCCCTTTCCTTATCCCCCTACCCAAGCCCCCCAGGGCTACAACACCTTACCCTAACACCCGTATCCTATCATCCTACCCAGGCTGCTGGAGCCGGAAAAGATCAGATGAACCTGAGAGGCAGCCAATAAGCTAATGCTTGGCAGAGAAAGCCGTAGCTATTCACTTCTCCCGTCCTTAAGTAACAACACAGTGCACGTGCGAGACCCCCCCCCCCTTCCCAACACCAAACACACGCACGTTGGGTTAAGCCCCGACACTCTTTCTCTCAGTCTAAATTCTTCCTCTCCTACTTTAAAAAAAAAACAAAAAAAAAAAACACATGCACTTTACACAATGCAACCAGGAACCTGATCTCTCAGTAAGGCCGGGAGTTTAAACTAAGGCCTAGTTCCTGCCGTCATGTGTCGTCGTCCTGGTTGCATAACACTGATCACATATACTCAATCATTCTTTACCTTCCTTCCTTTCCCCCCCTTTTCTATACGTCATTATTATTATTATTATTAAGTGGCCCCTGAAGGCTGCGTCTGTCACCTGTGCCTTTCTGCCACACTTCCACTCACCTCTCGTGGGCCAAGGCTATTTTTAGGTGGCCTTGGTACAGCCCACCATTTACCCTCCCCCTCCCCTCTCACTGTGTGTGTGTGTGTGTGTGTGTGTGTGTGTGTGTGTGTGTGTGTGTGTATGCATTGATTATTATTATTATTATTATTATTATTATTATATTTCGACTTTATTTCCACACCACCTACTGTCTTTGCCAGAATTCACATGTTTCTTCTTTACGCTCAAAAATATGTAACGCCCATATGCAACATCACTGCGCTCCATTAGAAACTTTCTTCCATCTACCTTAGCATATTTAAACCCGATTTTCTTCAGAACCTTTCTTAATGTTTCTCTGCTGCCGGGGTAGGAAAGGTTCTCTTTAATTTCTTCATGTATTTTTGCCAGTGTGGGTATCTCTTTCCTCTCGTAGAAACCGAGCATGGTTCGTCGTAGAACACCTTCATTAAATTCGTCAAAGAAATCAGCAATGGGTCTTGTGCGTTGCCGTTTCTTGGGAGACATAAATTCATTACTTTCTTCATTATCTCTTGCTTCTTTGCATATTCTTTTTATTGTTCTTTCGCTTACTTTTGTTGCCTCAGCTGTCCGGCAAGTAGCCTTTGATAAGCTGGTAATAAAATCCCCCTTCTTCTCTCGCTGAAAATACTGGTTTACATTGTACTGTATATAACTCCTTTGGCTTGACTGTGCAGGTGTTTTGATTGAGGCTTTGGAGAGGCATCCATTGTCCTCGAGTGCGGAAGAATGAATGAAGCGCGCAGAACAGGACAGGTGGTGTGTATGTGTGTGTGTGTGTGTGTTGTGTGTGTGCGTGTGTGTGACACTAATCTGACCCAAATCCGCCTCGAAAGACCTGGCAGCACAGCATGAGCAACTCTGCCAAGTTGTACAAAGTTCTTTGTAATTACTATAACAAAAAGCGATTCTTTCATAAAAACCTTATAGCTTTTTTGTATAAGTAAAACTATACTAGGCTGTACCAAAGCCATCCACAAATATTTTTAGATGAGCTTGCCTGTATGGGAGGTCAGTTGGAAGTATGGCAGAAGCGCACAGCTGACAGGCACACTGTAGGGGCCGCTTTAAGCGTGTAGGATTTCCAAAGTACGCGATGCTTGTAGTTTCATATCATCATCATCATCATCATTCTTCTCCCACTATTATACGCCATGATCCAGGAAGGCGTGATAAATTCACGAGAAACTTTTTATTTTCTTCTAATTTTGTTCTTGTTTTCGTTTCTTCTCGGTAGGAAGTTAAATTTTTGGTGGTGAGTCGCCAAAAACATTTGATGTTCACTGTTCATGGGACTAGGTTTAAATGCGCGCCAATGTCTTCCCATTCTACATGAGATATACGTACTGTATAGAGGTTCTTTATTTTTCTAACGTATGCTTAAACAGTACAGTATATTTATCCTTTTGCTGCATGTACTGTGTTAGTACCAGTGATGTTCGTGTTCTGTTCATTCTTGAATGTCTTGTTACTGTAGAACAAACTCGTACGAACAGTTAAAGACTAAAATGAACGAAATACCACTCAAAATGTCGTCTGAAATAAAATAAAACATGAGTATCAATATTTACGAGAAGGCGCGCTGATGGAGCGCGCCTGGTCTTTTTTACGCTGTTTACGGTGTTAGTAATCGTGATGTTGGCTGTTTGCTCATTATTTTATACTCATTTTATTGCAGGACAAACACTTACGAAGAAAAAGAGACTAAAATGAATAAAATAGCACAAAAAAATAACGTCGAAAATACAGTATAAACATATACACCAGCTGCCTATGTAATATCACATGTTATTGTTCATTGTGTTATTGTATTGGTAATGCTGTATTCCGTTCAACCTTAAATGCATGTAGCCTTATACAAAATGACACTGAGAACAATATGATACGTAAATGAATAATGTAGCACGAAAAATAAGGCCAGAAATAAGAAAAGTATAAACAAATGTGAAAAATTACGCGATGCCTGGCAACCCTGGCTGACGTTGACGTGTAGATTGGCGTAGAGGAACGATGAAAGAAGAGAGAGTTGAAAATAGAGAATGCTTACTAGGTTAATGGAGGAGGAGGAGAGGAGAGAGATAAGCAAGGAGAAGGAGGTTGGAGCTGACTGAGACAAGAAAAAAAGACGATAAAGTGATTTAAAAAACAGAACGAAATGATGTAAAAAATTTAGGTTCTGCAATTCCTCTCATGCCTTCGTCATTGTGCCGTTGTTTATCGTTCAGTGTCTTTATTTGTTTCCTCTCTCTCTCTCTCTCTCCTGTAATCCTCTCCCCCCATAACCCTCTCTCCCCTTCCTTTCTCTCTCTCTCTAATCGCTTCCCCACTTTACACCTCAGTCAATTTTCTCACCACCCTTCTCTTTTCTTCGTTTCTCCTCTCTTCCTCTTCTCTCCTCCCACTTTCGTGTCTCTTCTTTCCTCTCCTCTCTCCTTTCCTCTCCTCTCTCCTTTCCCTCCTTTTTTCCCTTTATCTTTTCTTTCACGTTTTTCTCTTTTCTTTCTCACTTCTCAATCTCTCCCTTCTTTCCCTTTTCCCCGTGTATTTCTTTCCCTCTTCTCTTTTCGACATCTCCTTACACTTCCTCTTTCTTATGTCGTCTGTGTTCTTTCCTGTATCCTACCTCCTTTCCCCCTTTCATCTCCCCAAGGGTTTTTATCAATTGTACCGTACGAAAAATAAAGATAGGATAGGACCACTCAGAACAGAATCAGGTGACATTACCAGTGAAGATCAAGAAATGTGCTCCATCCTAAATAATTATTTCATATCAGTATTCGCCAAGGAAAATCTAGACCTGGGGGCGGATTCTGAAAGCTCAAAAATCCTCGCAAATCCACCATCTTTGGGCGTAAGAGCAACTTTTCACTTAAGTGCATATTCTGGAGCCCTAGAAAACGAGCGCAAACCCTATGCGGCGTTGTCAATTCTCTTCGTAGAGTTGCGCCATGTGAGGGGCAGCCCTAAGTACATCGTAAGCCTTATAACTCTCCTATTTTTACAAATGTTGTAGCTCAAACATCCCTCAAATCCTGAGAATTAAATCATGCATCAATTAATCCTTAAATGCATACAACTGTTGCGATTTTTCAAAAAATAATAAGTACAAGTGGCAGAAGACCGTTGAAGACGATGCCAGAATACCATAACGGAGCAAGTACTACTTCGACATATGTGGTAAAACTAGCATTGTCGGCCAATATTGCCTTTACTACAAACAAATTATAGCCTATTGATATAATGTTCACAAAAATTCGATTAAACAAGCCAGTGTTAAGAAGAAACTCATCTAAAGTATGGTGATAGCCTACATGACACAATGTCGAAAAAATTATGAATCAGCGCACTTATTTGTTCCTCTGAGAAGTTCACTGCCCTTCTGTACATAATATTTTGGTGGTCTTCCACTGGTTCAATACTGTCTTGGAAATTATGACTGGCGGTGTGGAAACATCGTCTGCTACCACTATGACGTCATACTCCGGTGTACTGTGATTGGTTACTCAGAGTTAAATAGAGAAACCTTCCGCTCCTTGATTGACTAACACTTGTCCTGGTGCAACCTGGTGTTGGTCTTAAGATTGTCGTACAACACTCTCCAGAATACCACTTATCAAAACCTCGTATGCACATCGCAAAAGTTCTCGCAGATTTTCTCGTAATCCAGACACCTCTCAGAATCCGCTACCAGCATCATTTCCAAGGCACGTCACTGAGATCAGCACCATATTTTAGCACTTGGGTAATAATCTGGTAGGTGGTGGCGACCATCATCCACTCACTTGATG
>NW_027642590.1:12500-15000 GCF_032717465.1 Coenobita brevimanus | reverse complement strand
GTGTCAACTGTCCTACTCCCTGGTGAGGTGTGCACTGTTATGCCTCAGGGGCACCAAATCATCAGCCCTCAGGCCTGTCTCTCTGGCAGGTATGGATTACGAAGCTACTGTGACCAGCAACTCCAATAGATTAAAGTTTTTGTTGACACTTTAATACAAAAAAATCTAGTAGTAATAAAGTCTTTTGTGGTTGGTGGGGCACTCCCCATCCACTCACTCGATGTAGTGCTGCTCTCTGGTGCCTGCCCTTTCCTCCCTTCCTTCCTTCTTTCCATCCTTCCTCATGTCTTTTTCGCCTTCATTCTTTCCTCTTCCTTCTGTCTACGGGTGACTATATACTGAGTGACAAGCCACATGGTTTCCTGTACACCAGGAAACCTTTAACTACGCTGGGTGGTAATCATATAACCAATTTATGGAGCCTGATGGTTTAGTGGGCAATTAAGGCGCTCCAATCGGATTGAGCCTGTGCAAGTTAATATCCAAGGGATGGTTAGGGTTTAATGCTCAGGTATTGTCACTCAGGGATGAGTGAGGCTGGTCATTCTCATCATAAATGTGAGGACCAATTTGCCTAGCTCCAGGCTCCTATGCTCCTCATGGGGCAACACAGGATTAGATGATGAATGAATGAATGAATGATGATAAAGTCTTGGCATATGGTTGGTAAGGACAGTGGCTGGTGTGTTTGGGGCCAACAGATTGTATTATGGTTAGTGATAACCTTCACATTACCACTCCAATGGTGAACTGTATTATGAGGCTGGCTGCTGAGCTGCACGGTATAATTCCCAAATGGATGGAGCTGATTTACTTGTTGTATTATTTCTAAAAGTGGTAGTTGTAGTAGTAACAGCGGTAGATTTTTTTTTTTTTTTAACCAGAAGATGCACTCAGCAGGTTGGTGATGTTTGGCTGAATGCAACACATCCAAAGAACATCATTGTATTTCAAATAATTACCAGTAATTCTCAGAAATACCATGTTATTTGGACATGTTGCATTCAGTCATCACCAACCTATCAAGTGCATCTTTGCCTCGATTAAAAAAAAAAAAAAAAAAAAAACTAAGTATAGTAGTAGTTGTAGCAGCGGTTGTAGTAGTTGTAGTAGCAGTTGTAGTAGTAGCAGTAGCAACAGCAGCAGCAGCCGTAGCATCATCATCATCATTAGTAGTAGTAGTCCATCCAGTACCGTAATATATAAACCACCCTACATAAACACCCCCCAAGAAATCCATACCCAATTTAGGTGAAAGAAACACATCTTTAAGTTGTGTATATTTATTTCAGCATTTATAATAATTTCTTCTAAACTATTTGGGCTAACAATAGATTATTTGACCCAGTGAAAATACCTTATATTTCAGTAGTAATTGCCGTGGAAATTACTCTTGCCCAGTCCCCTCGGGTGAAAAGAAAGATAGAAATAACTCGTCTTTATACGTTTAAATCCAATAACTTCCCTTCCTCTTGTCCAGTTCCCTTAGATGAAAACAAAGGGTATTTAAGCCATTTATTTGTATTCAAGCATATATAATTTGAAAGGAGCATGTGGAGTTACGTGGAGAGACAGACTGACAAATAAGAATGTGAAGGAGCGTTGTGGTGAGGATGTGGATGTGACAGGAAGCGTTAGGAGAAACACACTGAGGTAGTTTGGCCATGTGGAGAGGATGGAGAGTGTAAGACTAACGAGGAGAGTGTATGTGAGTGAGGAGCATGTGGAGTTACGTGGAGAGACAGACTGACAAATGAGGAAGTGAAGGAGCGTGGTGGTGTGAATGTGGATTTGATAGGAAGCGTTAGGAGAAACACACTGAGGTAGTTTGGCCAGGTGGAGAGGATGGAGAGTGAGAGACTGACGAGGAGAGTGTATGTGAGTGAGGTGGAGGGGGGGAGAGGGAGGGGGAGACCGAGGAAGAGATGGAGGGATGGAGGAGAGAGGTATATGAGAGGGAGGGTGTAAGTTGGGGGAGGGTAGCGACATGGCAGGGGACAGGGCAACATGGAGACGATTTGTCTGTGGTCACTCCTTACCCGATGAAGGCGTCCATAGATAGATATATAGAAAGGATTAATATTAAAGATAAATATTAATCAGCATAATAAAAACAAGCATTTTATTTCGAACTAGAGGTCAGTTTTATTCGCCCCTGTGTGGCGTACAACTCTCATGTGCGGGGAGGCTCCCCACATACAGCTCTACTCAGTAGGGTAGAGTCAAGGGCTTTTCGTCTCATAAACTCTCCACCTCTTACTGGCTCCCTTCAACCTCTGTCTCTTCGCCGCACTGTCGCATCTTTATCTCTCTTCTATCGCTACTTCAATGGTCACTGCTTCTCTGACCTGTCTGCTTGCATCCCTCCACCTCTACGACGGGTGCGTAGCACCCGTCTAGCAACAAACTCTCATCCCTTTTCTGTCCAGCTCTCTAATCCAAGAGTTAACCGTTACTTCCAGTCCTTCATTTATGCAACAGGTCAACTCTGGAACTGTCT
>NW_027642590.1:0-10000 GCF_032717465.1 Coenobita brevimanus | reverse complement strand
AGTCTATTAATATATAATATCATTTAAACAATACACACACACACACACACACACACACACACACACACACACACACACACACACACACACACACACACACCAAAGAGACCGCTACCTGACCACGCACCTTGCCCCTGACCTACGCGGCTGACGTCACAAGAGGATTGGAGAGGCCTTCTAATTTTAGAAGGCCTTGACCTCCCACGTCTCCCTTTGTCTCTCACACTTTTGTTTATATCGATTTAACCATCTACCTGTCTATTAGATTACTTGCCTTTCTGTCTACTACTTACCTACCTTCCTTCATGCATATACATAGTGATTCTTTACCTACCAGCCTACTTACCTACTGCCCAACCTAATTACCTACTTTTCACAGGCCCATCAACCAGCAGTATTTTCCCCTGCCTACCTTCTTACAAAATTCCCACGTAAAGACTCCCACCCTTCTTTCTTCCTCCTGCACTTTTCCTCTCCTCCTTTCCTTCCTGCCCTCCATCCCTCCTCTTGTACGTCGCCTCTCTCTCCACCAGTAGTCACTCCACGTAATGACAATCCATCTCATCTGCATATTTTTATTTTCTCACCCCTGTTTTTATTTTGCCATGTCAACTAATTTCCTCTATCTCTGTATCACCTGTCTTTGTCCCCCTCCTCTCCCCTCTCCCTTCCCCTATACTCATCTCCCTCTCTCCACCTCTCTTCCCTCTTCCTTCCTCATCCTCTCTCAACTTTTCTAACTTCCCCCACTCCCCTCTCTTCCCTATTCCTTCTCTCCCTCCTATCGCTCCCTCAGCTTCCTCCTCCCTTTCCCTTCTCGACCCCTTCCCCCACACCCCTTTCCCTTTTTTGCTCCCCCACAGCCTCCCCTCTCTCTTTCCTCTCTCATCCTCATCCTGCTTCTCCTTCCTTCCTCGTCATTCCCCCACCTCACATTCTTTTTAATCCCTCAGTCTTCCTCGTCTCCTTGCCCTATCCTCCCCCTACCCTTACACCCCCTCGCATCACCATCACAACCTCCCACACCCCTCTCCCCTCCCCACACTCCGTTCTCTCTCCCTCTCCCTATTATGTCCTCCCCCCTCTCCCCCCAGCCCGAGCACTTAGGTTATTGAAATCTGGTCGGCATTTTTGTGTTGGTGGTGCCATACACTTCAGGAAGGATGCCACTCCCACGGTATGCAATCTGCTTACTTGATACACACTCACCATCAAGACGTATACCCCCTCCCCCCCTCTCTCTCTAAAATCCCCAAAATAACTCCTCTCTCAATCCCCTAATGACCAATCTCTCAACCTCCTTTCGGCCAAATTTCAACTCACCCGTCCAGATTTCAGCACTTCCTTTATCTCTCAGTCTCTTTCTCTCCTCCTCAGCCCCTCTTTCAACCTCCTTAATCTTGTAACCTCTTTTTCATTTTTTTTTTAATAACCCTTCACTCCATCCCGTAATAACGCTTTCTAACCCCCATAACTACTCTCCCAGTCCCAGCCTTTTTCTCATTCGTTTTCTCTCTCAACACATTTTTCTCACCATTAACACACAAATCCCCTGCCCGTTGCTCCACCTACTTTTCCGCCAACAACCCCGCTCTCACAACCCTTCAACTCCCAGTAACCCCTCTCTCAACCCCTAAAAACTCCTGTCTCAACCTCTTAACCTCTATCTCAGCCCCTTGATTTCTTTTCGCAAACTCCTTATCGCCAAATTCGCGGCCACCCGTCCAGAATTCAGGATGTCCTTTACCCGCACATTTCCTGGGCAGGGCGAGGGGCCTTTTTCCGTGTGGCTGTCTTGGCCTCTCTTGGCGGCAGCTGCTGCGTCCACAAAAACCCGGCCCCGTACCTGAATTAATTTATCTCACGTTCGGGGATCATTCTTTACCCTCCCGGTTCTTTTGTTGGCGAGTTGAGTAAATCTTTCTGTAGATAATAAGAATAATACGAAGTACATGCAAGAGTACTGGAGTAAGCTGAGGTGTTTACGTCAACTCCTTCTATAGCAGAATAAAACCGTCTGCAGGTAGCCAGAATAATAAACAGGTAAAATAAGAGACTACAGTAATGGGATAAACAGTGTTCGATCCTATAATATACAGGTAAAATAAGAGACTACCGTAATGCAATAAACAGTGTTCGATCCTATAATATACAGGTAAAATAAGAGACTACAGTAATGGGATAAACAGTGTTCGATCCTGTCAGTACCAGCAGTCCTTCCTAAGCTGAATAAAACCGTTTGTAGTTAACATGGATAACCTCAAGAAGAAATCCATTCCCGTCCCCGAATTAATTTATCTCACGTTCAGGGGTCATTCTTTACTTTGTCGTTTTCCTGCCACGGCTGAGTAAAACTCGTCTGCAAATACCATGAATAACGTGTAAGATTCGTCCCTCACATCTGAATTAATTTATCTCACGTTCAGGGGTCATTCTTTACCTCGTTCCTTTACTGCCACGGCTGAGTAAAAATCGTCTGCAAATACCAAGAGTAACGTGTAAGATTCGTCCCTCACATCTGAATTAATCGCTTCAGCATGATGGTGTTGGCATGTTAGTGTTGGCTTGCTTCTCTTATTCTTTCTACCACCAGGCGATCTGATTCATCTTTGTGGAGACTCTTGCAACTGCTGTAACTCTCCCTCCTTCCCTCCCTCCCCCTCTTCCCTCCTTCCCCTCCTGAGTGAGGTGGAGGGGGGAAGAAGGAGGGGGAGGCCAAGGATGAGATGGAGGGATGGGGTGGAGAGGTATATGAGAGAGGGGGGTGTGAGTTGGGAGTAGGGCAGCGAAATGGCGGGGGACAGGGCGACTTGGAGGCGATTTGTTTGTGGCCCGCCACCCCAAACGGGATTGAGGCGTCTGGCAATAGATAGATAGAGAAGTAATGCATAAGACTGCTTGTTTAGTTGCATCATCCGCCTTCCATCTACCAAACAGCAACCAAACCTGGCTGAATATTTAAGTGGAAAATATGAAAAATATTAAATCAGACAAAAGTGAACTGTAATATACTTTGGTTATGGAGAAACCTGCCCATAATCCTATATAAATAGTTGCCCTGGCGTTTGTGTCCCTACTCAGTAACGACTCTTCTCACAACGCACTACCACCCCGCCTTACTCGTACACATTCTGGCACCTTATCTCCCCACCTTGTTATAGGTCTGCCTCTCTTCTTGTTTGTACTGTATAATTTCACACTTTTTCGCCCTCCAACACTACTCTCCCTTCTCTCTCTCTCTCTCTCTCTCTAAATCTTCCTCAGCTTCCTATCCCTTTGTCTTCCTCTCCCCTTCCCCCACCCCCCTCCCTGCTCTTCACCTGGTACAGTCATGGACAAAGAAACCTGGGGGCGGATTCTGAAAGGCGTCTGGGTTACGAGAAAATCTGCGAGAACTTTTGCGATGTGCATACGAGGTTTTGGTAAGTGGTATTCTGGAGAGTGTTGTACGACAATCTTAAGACCAACACCAGGTTGCGCCAGGGCAAGTGTTGGTCAATCAAGGAGCGGAAGGTTTCTCTATTTAAACCTGAGTAACCAATCACAGTACACCGGAGTATGACGTCATAGTGGTAGCAGACGATGTTTCCACACCGCCAGTCATAATTTCCAAGACAGTATTGAAGCAGTGGAAGGCCACCAAAATATTATGTACAGAAGAGCAATGAACTTCTCTGAAGAAGAAATAAGTGCGCTGATTCATTATTTTTTCGACATTGTGTCATGTAGGTTATCACCATATTTTAGATGAGTTTCTTCTTAACAGTGGCTTGTTTAATCGAATTTTTGTGAACATTGTATCAATAGGCTATAATTTGTTTGGAGTAAAGGCAATATTGGCCGACAGTGCTAGTTTTACCACATATGTCGAAGTAGTACTTGCTCCGTTATGGTATTCTGGCATCGTTTACGACGGTCTGCTGCCACTTGTACTTATTATTTTTTGAAAAATCGCAACAGTTGTATGCACTTAAGGATTAATTGATGCATGATTTAATTCTCAGGATTTGAGGGATGTTTGAGCTACAACATTTGTAAAACTAGGAGAGTTATAAGGCTTACGATGTACTTAGGGCTGCCCCTCACATGGCGCAACTCTACGAGGAGAATTGACAACGCCGCATAGGGTTTGCGCTCGTTTTCTAAGCCTCCAGAATATGCACTTAAGTGAAAAGTTGCTCTTACGCCCAAAGATGGTGGATTTGCGAGGATTTTTGAGCTTTCAGAATCCGCCCCCTGGACACTCAGGGGCTGAGCTGATAGTTTCTTTTTCCTTTTCGATTTTTCCACTAAATCTTCGTCCATATGAACCGAACCCCCCCATCCCCTTCCTTCCCTCACCTCCTCTCCGTCCTACCCATATGACCCGGGAAGGCTGGCCATTCCCAGGGGACACGTGGACACTTCTCACCTCTCTCTCTCTCTCTCTCTCTTATATATATATATATATATATATATATATATATATATATATATATATATCTGTGTGTGTGCGCGCAATTATTATCATGACTATTTCATGGCATGCTCTGAATCGGAAAGTAAAGATGAGGAGAAATGTAAACACTTGCTTCCATCCTTTCTTCTCCCCTCCTCCTTCCCCCATCTACCATCTCTCTCTCTCTCTCTCTCTCTCTCTCTCTCTCTCTCTCTCTCTCTCTCTCTCTCAATCTAAACCCGTGTTTCCATCCTTCTCTCCCTCCTCCCTCCCCCATCTACCATCTCTCTGTCTCCGTCTGTCTTATATATATATATATATATATATATATATATATATATATATATATATATATATATATATGTGTGTGTGTGTGTGTGTGTGTGTGTGTGAGTGTTTGTGCAATTATTATCATAACAAATGGCATGCTCTGAACTGGAAAGTAAAGATGAGGAGAATTGGAGAAAATGGTGGCAGAAGGGAGTAGGCAAGTATGAAGGTGGACGTTAATTGGCCCGCAGGGAAATAATGACAGTTCCATATGCTGACGTCTCGAGAGGATTTCCTGCAGTTGTTTCCTCTAAATATGTTCCAGTGTTTTAATTTGTAATGCTTATATCACAGTAAAGGCATGGTTTGCACTGACATTATTATTCACTGCTACAGACTATTGAGAGAGAGAGAGAGAGAGAGATGGGGGGACAAGTGTTCACTCCTCACATCTCTCTCTCTCTCTCATATGCAGATCTAAAATCAGGAGTCGCCTCGCATGGGCCAACCAGCCTACTGCAGTTGTTTTCTTGAAATATATTCCTAAGTTTTATTTTATAATACTTATATCACAAAAATAAAGGCATACTTTGCATTGACATTTATATTCACTCCTACAGAATCTTGAGAGAGAGAGAGAGAGAGAGAGAGAGAGAGAGAGAGAGAGAGAGAGAGCAGCTGCGTAGCCTATACGAAGAATGAAGATGAGCTTCTCATGTGTGTGTGTGTGTGTGTGTGTGTGTGTGTGTGTGTGTGTGTGTGTGTGTGTGTGTGTGTTTTAGCAGAGTAGCCGTAGGGAAGAGGGAGGGATGGGTTGTGATCGGAAAAATGTAGGGAGTTGCTTGTGTCAAGGATGCACACACACACACACACACACACACACACACACTGTTCAAGGTCGGCGGATTAGCGAACTGGGGTGTATGGGGGCAGGGAAGGGGGGATGGGGACGGCAGCCTGGCAGGTGCTAATGAAGAGGAGGGTAAACGGGATGGGGGGTGGGGGGATGGGGGAAAGGAGTCGTGAACGAAGAGTGACGGACAAGCCGGGGGAATAGAGAAAATATGATATTTGCCTCGCCTCACCTGTCCAGGTTTCTCTGTCCATGACTGTACGAGGATTTATGGTGTGCGTCTTAGCGTGCGTCCTGAGGTTGACGTATGCGTCTCCCTGCCCGCCTCACACCACCACACTACACCTTTACACCACACCACGCGTCTCCCTGCCCGCCTACACCTTTACACCACACCACGCGTCTCCCTGCCCGCCTCACACCACCACACTACACTTTACTCCACACCATGCGTCTCCCTGCCCGCCTCACAACACCACACTACACTTTACACCACACCATGCGTCTCCCTGCCAGCCTCACAACACCACACTACACTTTACACCACACCAGTTGCCTGATATTCTACCTCAGACCCTCACATGGCCGCGTCTCCTCTAGCATTACATTCTAGCTACGTGTAATGTCAGACGATTATATGGAGATGATGTGAGTCATAGGAGCCTCAAGTGGATGTATGCGTCTCCCTGTCCGCCTCACAACACCACACTACACTTCCCTACACTTTACACAATACCGGTTACCTGATATCATCCCTGTCTTTACCCTTAACCAACACAACACCCTGTTCACTTCAGCTAGGCGTAAAGTTGCCGTCTCTCCATCTCAAGCAGTGCCTCATTCATTTTCACCCTTTAGGCATCCTCCTCTTCGTCTTTCTCCTACGCTTCTCATTTACGCTCAGGTGATCTACGTATCATGAGTACTTTTATACCTTTCCTCCTCGTACGTACTTATTCCACCCTTCTCTGCCCTTACTTCCTCCACTCTTCAGTATTTCCTCCCACCTCCTCTTCCAGAACCTCTTTTGGATTTTCTCCCCCTCCCATCATCATCATAATTATCATCATTATCATCATTTCCTTTCATCATTAGCTAACTAATTCCCTCCTCTTCCTCCTTCTTCATCCCCTCCTCCTCCTTCTCCTTCTTCTTCTACTTCTCTTCTTCCTCCTCCTCCTCCTCCTCCTCTACAGTGTCATACGCCAGGTACCCTTCTACGCCTCCCACCTACGCACGAGTACCTTCTCATTCTCTTGTACTCTTACGCCTTTATGAATTCTCTGGGCGTTTTAATGAGCTTGGGATAAGAGAGAGAGAGAGAGAGAGAGAGAGAGAGAGAGAGAGAGATGGGGGGGACAGTTCACCCTTATCCTCTTCCATTATCAATATTCTGGATCTCATCTGAAGAAGAGATCAAAGCCTATCTTCCCTATCAAGACAAGTTAAGTGGAAGAGAGAGAGAGAGAGAGAGAGAGAGAGAGAGAGAGAGAGAGAGAGAGAGAGAGAGAGAATGAAATCAGGACGAAAGTGAAAGATACAGGGAAGGGAAGGGACACTGCAGACAAGGGAATGAGGAAGATGAGGAGGAACAGAGGAGGAAGGAGGGAAGAAAGAGTTTAGATGGATTCACAAGATTACAAGGAATTACTGATGAGAGAGAGAGAGAGAGAGAGAGAGAGAGAGAGAGAGAGAGAGAGAGAGAGAGAGAGAGATTTTAAATCTACGGTAATCGTCACTAATTCACTGCTTTATATATACATACAACATAATTGCACTAAATTGGGTAAATAAAGGCGTGACATGATACAGTAAGGGCAAAAATAGTACGTATTAGTGCATATTTAAATACTGATTGATATTAGCAGAGTTAATCTGTTTATCTATAGCCAGACGCCATAATTCCGTAAAGGGTAGCCGTTTGTCTCTGAGTTAGCGGTTTTACGAGGAGGAACACTAATCCTACGCCAACCCACCTGTTAACACATAGGGAACACGTAAAGGCTGGTTATATGGTTACCACCCAGCGCTGTAAATTGTTTCCTAGCTTACAGGAAACCATTAGGCTGACACTCAATGTAAAGTCGCCTAAAATGGAATGAGTAATGAAAAGTGAGAGGAAAGATCAAGTGAGCGAATGACGGTCGCCACCACCTACCACCAAACCTAATCCAACCTATGACAGCAATCTCTCAATTTTAAAAGCAAGTGTTGGGGACGCAAGATATGGCCAGCTACTGGTAGACGTCAGTGGAATAATTATTCATTCTAAATCCTCAGCATTCATTGTCTTTATAAAAATGCCCAGTAGCTATGGCACGGTACTCCAGGAAAAACAACAAATAACCTGTGAAAGACTCATTTCGATGGAAGATATGAAAAGGCCGCGCGTGTTTGGTAATGAATTAATGAAAAACCACAGCAATACCAACCCTGATTCCACTATGGCTTAAGTTTAATGCGTACTAAAAAAAAAAAACAGCAGTACCAACCTTGATTCCACTGTGGCATGTTAATGTGTACTGCCGAGAGTCCCAGCCACAAGAATGTGTAGCAGTTCAGTCATGGATGGTAGATAACTTGGTGAAGAGGTGGACACGGCCAGAGTTAAGTCACTAGCAGCTGCAGTCCTTTACTCACATGTTATGATGAGGCATTTAAAGGAGCAGGTTGACGAATGAGAACGTAAACAAACTTCTAAATCAGTGTTTATACACTTATTTCCTTATCAGTCTTCGTTCGGGTACTCTAGATACTAATGTTTCGTTATAGCGTACACTTTTAATGGTGGAAATAGCTTATTCCTAGAGGTTTTTGTGGTAATTTTCAGAGGGCACATAAACACATTCTTCCCGACGAACAACTCTGTGATTTATGGACAGTGTTCGGATGGCCTCCTTGTGTTGATGTTTATATATATATTTTTTCCATTAGATCAAGTGAATTTTCACACATTACACCACATTTCTGTTTCAAGATATTTTTAAAAGTGTTGTGATAAATAACGACATCAGATATTCCCTGCCAGTGAACCAGATTATCAAAGCTTGTATGGATGTGGTTGAAAAGATTAGGAGAAATACACTGAGGTGGTTTGGACATGTGGAGAGAATGGAGAATGAAAGACTGACTAAGAGGGTGTATGTAGGTGAGGTGGAGGGAGGGAGAGGGAGAGGTAGACCAAGGATGAGGTGGAGGGATGGAGTTGAGAGGTATATGAGGGGGGGGGGTGAGTTGGGGGGAGGGGAGTCAAATGGTGGGTGACAGAGTGACTTGGAGGCGTTTTGTCTGCGGCCACCCTTTGCGGGATTAGGGCGTCGGGTTATAGATAGATAGATAGATAGATAGATAGTATTATGGTGTAAAGGAATCGACCTCTGCCGAATTAATTTCTTAACAATATTTTTTAGCAGAAAATGAATACTAATCATTGTTATCCCTCTGGACTCTTAATCAACATGTATCAATATTTTTACTGCTGAACTTATATGGTGGAATATAATCTGGTAGAATTTAAGGAATTTAGTATGTGTTAAGAAATGAGATGATGTAAACATAACAACGTGGGGCATTTCCGGTGTTTCACCCCAGCTGACTTCACGGGATTTTATTCAGTAAGAGTGAGTGTTAGAACCCTTAGAATGTTACTGGGAGAGACCCTGACATGTACTGAAGGAAGGGTGAAAGAATAAAGGGGAAAATGAATGAAGGGGAGAATGTATTGACAAAATGAATGGAAAAATAAAAGGACAGACTGTAGGGAAGAATGAAAAAATGAAAATGAAGGGAAGGATGAAAGAACGTCAAAGTGAAGGGAAGAATGGAAGAAGGACAAAATGCAGGGAAGAATAAAAGAACGACAAAGTGTAGGGAAGAATGTAAGGTTAAATAAAGTAGTACAGATAATGAATACACCCAACCCATTCACTACAATGCCGTGTTGTTTGGGTGTATTCTCGCTGCCTTCACACGATTATATTCAGTACATGAGAGGCCTTTGGTAGTGAAGGGGTTAATGAAGGCTGTATCAAACCCAGCCAGACAGAAAAGAGTCATGGAAGATAAATAAAATCGTCCGTAGGCAACAAGAATGAAGGAGAAAATAGTGGTAGAGTAGTTGGAAAAAAATGCATAAAGGGTGGAAGGATGAGGGAAAAGGAAATACTGAAGATATACATTAAAGCAGTAGTATTCTGTGTGTGTGTGTGTGTGTGTGTGTGTGTGTGTGTGTGTGTGTGTGTGTGTGATCCCCCAAATATCACAAGTTTTTCAAGGGCATGGTTGTTGGTGTAATGCGACCTGTGTAAAATGTGCAATTACATGTGCAGCTCTGACACCTAATAATGTTAATTGTGTTGGCAATGGACAGGGTTGTGAAAAGTGCATCTCAGACATTATATACCTGATTCACCAAGTTATGTGTGTTGTGAAATGCTGAC
>NW_027642589.1:0-11061 GCF_032717465.1 Coenobita brevimanus | reverse complement strand
ACAAAAACAAAAAAAGACCTGGTGAATGAAGTGAATGAAATTGGGCAGTAATCCCATGATGTGATCATGGGGAAGAGAATACAATACAGTACATAACGGAAAAGACGAGCATAAGAGGGAAACAGAGACGAAATTATCGAGAGAAAATGGGGAGGTGGAAGGTACTGAAAAGATGTGTTCCGTTTTATTGGTGGAGTTCCGTAAATACGTAGCCAAAACATGTATAAGGTCAAGGTGATTAATACTGATAAGAAAAGAATGGCGCTGAAGAGGGATGCCTTCCCGCGTCCCTATGTAATGCCGTTTTTTACCAAAAAGGATTATGACATATGAAAGATGTGTGCGTGGTGAAGTAGTGGTACTGAACCTGGCGATACTGAGGCAGTAAAAGGCGTCCTATTGTCAGAGATAAGAACCCCGCAGAGATGATGCAATGATAGGCAATCCTTTGGGAAAAACCACCTTTGTCTCCACACTACTTGCTGTGCCAGAGTACCATTATGGAAACATGGCCCAGATTTTATAATTCATTCTTACTGCCTTTAATAATTTTATTTAAGTTTTTAAAGGCCTGTTCTGCTGCAGAAATTAAACAAATTCCATTAAACGTTAAAAACTGTGACCTCTTATTTATAGTACATTATTTCACTGTCTCCTGACAGTTTTGGTAAACATAAGGTTTTGTATGCATACAGTTGTTCGCCTCCGGTGCTAATAATCCCTTGGCCACTGCAGCTTTCACAAGACAAACGCATTGATTCCATTATCTGATGGTAAGCTTTCCTCAGTAGATGTTTTACGAATAATAACACGTGGTTATTCGTTAACGGAGGATAAATAATTGGTTGTTTCACAAGGTCACAACAACGCATTCCTTTTCACTCAGGACTCGTTCAGAGTCTTCGGTGTGCGACAGACTAACCAAATTCAAGTGTCCCGTGATACATGGGTTCATCCTTAGCCTGACACCAGTTCTTATTCAGGGACACTTTCCATCTTCTGCCTCGTGTCAGCTGTCTGGGCTCGTAGTAGTGGCAGCCACAGCCAGGAAACATACCACCGCTGCCATTACTTGTGAAGCGAAGTGACTGACGGCTTGTGGCAAAACTTCACTGTACCAATGTCAGGCACACACGCAGAAAGTTTTGCTTTTACCACCAAAGATGGTGCACCCTCAGCCATTTCAACTGACACAAGACCTGCATAGCTGTACCTTACGTGATGGCAATATTTCCCCATGGGTTCTATTGCTGGCTAAGATCACAGGTTTACAGGTAGTGTCATGACTCAGAGTATTATAGTATGCGACAATAACTTATAAAAAACAGGTAAAGTATGTAAAAATGTGATAGAGGAGGGAGGTGGTGTCCTCCACGACCTCACCTCAGGCACTTTCTGTCCCTTTCATCCCACGCCTCTGGCTTCCTTTTATGCTTTACTTAATTCCAGGTCAGTCTGCCTCCGAATTCTCTCCTCCTGCCTCCCATCCCTGGCTTCCTTCATTAGCCAACCTTATTGTGTATTTTTACATTCTCGCTTCCCCTCCATGTCTCCCACTCATACTGTAGCTCAAATAGTTTCCTTCCTACACACCACTCCCGCCATCTACAGCAAGGCCAATACTCCTCCCTCCCATCCCACACTATGAAGGTCTTAGAGAGGGAGAAGGAGACTAGATAAAGATGGAAGATAAAAGAAACGAACGTGAGTGCAACGATTAAAGAAACAAGAGAAGTGCATGATGAGAGAGGGTGAGAAGGAATGAATAAGGACAGTGGAAAACATGGAAGTGAGGGGGTAGGAATAATAAAGGTATGGGATGGGAATATATTATGATAAGTGGTGGGGAAGGAGGCTCTTTACGGAGGTGATGAAGGGGCAGTGGCAGGGTCGGGAAAGACGAGGATTGGAAAATGCAGGGTGAAGAGTGGAGGGAACGAAGAGAAAGGGAGAGACGAGGAGCAGTTAGTGAAGTTGAAAAAAAAAAAAAATGCCGAGGATGCATAGCAGAGAGAATAACAGGAGACAGGAAGTGAAGAGGAGACAGGCAGGAGAAGGAGAGAGAATGAAGAGAAAGAGAAAAACGTGGGAGGAATGGGAAGTGAAGGAATGGGGAGAGACAGGGGAAGGAGCGAGTGAAGAGGAAGATGATGGAAGTAGAAGGAAGGTTGATAATGATGGGAAATTAGGCGGCATCATCATCATCACGTCACGCGTACCAACTCTGGGTAGTAACCAACAAAATCTGGTGGAATTTTCTTATGTTAACACGTTATCGGTAAGACTGAGGAATTTGACTGGAATGTTTAATTTTGCTGCAGCGAAACCAATCAGGATGATAAATGTGAAAATACAAGTGTAGGAAGATAAACCTGTGCTGAAGCAGAAATGTCACTAAATGACGATATTCCCGTATGTTTGGTTACTGTTATCCAGGTGAAGGGTTTTGACCGATATGAGGCGGGATGTAGGGGAAGGAAGTGGGCCAGACGACACCAGAGCGAAAGAGCAGCCACAAGGAAGGGACGAAAAGAAAATACAATGAATATTAACCATTAAAAAGGGTCGCACTCAGGAGTTTCATTCTGGCTGATGTCAAGCAATGTTATTTTGCCAGGGACAGTTGTGGCTGGCACAGGGTTAGGAGTACAATGGTAACCTACAACGTACATTAGACATTTCCTCCACTTCTGGTGACACAGTTAAGAAATATATCTGGCAAAGGAAGCAGAAAAGCAATGAAAGATGGAAGGACGGATTTATGAGTACAAAATGGATGGAAAAAAGAAAACCACGAGAGAAGGAAGCGGGAAGGGCAGGACGCAATGTTGGAAATATGAAGGAAAACAGCCGAGCTATAGACACTTAACTGTGCTGGAATTCTGTTATGCTGTGACATTATATTTTTCATGATTTTACATGTGATCTTTTATTTCACTGCACATAACCACTGTTTAAAAAAGTCGGTAGGAAGAAAAAGTTATTGCTAATTAATGCATTAGTGAAGCGGGGCGAAGACATTAAATTTCTAAACCGTACTTAATTACAATTAATAATGGATTAAGATTTAAACAAAAGTGGGGGAAAAAAATTAAATTTACAAAACACGTCCAAGTACCCGCAGCTGCGATAACCTCCCAGCCAGACTCAACATTTGACTATTTTTCTGACATCGCTTGCCCGCTCTGCCCCGTCCTCAAACAAGGCCACCTGCCTCACCCCCTGCACACTCTGGCCCTTCAACGACCAGTCCCCTTCACCCCCAGGGAGATGGAAGAGAAGTGGGAGAGTTTGGCGAGAGACAGTTGTGGAGTAAGGTGAGAGAGGGAGATGGGAGAGATGTGGCAGAGGTTGGGGAGAGACAATGGAGGAGGGAGGTAAGATAGGGAGACGGGACAGAAGTGGCAGAGGTTGATGTGAAGCAGTGGAGGAAGGTTAGATATAGATAACACTGGGAGTGCAGTGGCGAAGTCAGGTTAAAGGCAATGATAAAAAAAAAAAAGAAGAGGGGAAGGAGCAATGTAGGAGGAGTAAGAAATCAATAGTGGAGGAATGCTAGTGAAAGGTGGTGAAGGTATAGACTGCTATAAGTAACAGCAAAAACTGATTTTAATCCCTTGACAATTACATGTTATTAGCTTTAGTTTTGCTACCTACGGACAATTTAGCTCAGTTTAGGAAGGATGTCTTGTTGTGAAATGATTAATGAAGACTTGATTATTTCCCCCCCCCCCCAAAGTTCGTATATTCTCCAAGGAGGAATAAGGTAGTCCGGAAGGAAGAATAAAGCAGAACTATGGCATCAGACTGAAGGGGTTAATACCAGTTTGACGGCCTATTAAGTCCTGAAGTCTGGAAACCCGAGGTAGGCAGCTGAGCTCTTATGGCCGAAATATATACGAATTGAGGGAGAAAGGTGATTCTCTGCAACTCAACGAGGACTGAGCTCTGCAAGGAAAGCTCTTTTAAAAACTGATCATTTACTTTTACTGCATCGGAGTTGTACGGTTGATACCTTTTTTCAGTTGCGTGATAAATGCTGTCCATGAATTTAACATTAGCTGATATCGTTCCTCTTGGCACAAGGTGACATACTGTACACTGATAGACGTACTGTAGAGGCTGTGAGATAGGAGGAAAGTTACGTCCTTTGAGAGTCTGGAGTTGAGGTGCAAATGACAGGGTGATCTGGACCTACAATGTGAACGTCAAATACATGGCAACGATGGGCGTGAGGCAGAGAGGTGAGTTGGGGAAGAGCGAGAGAGGAGGTGAGGCTTCAAGAAATAAGAAGACAGGAGGGGGAGATGGCTGATGGCAGACGCAAAGAAACGGTCGGTAAAAGAAAAAAAAAAAAAACGGAAAGGGAGGAGTGCCAGCTGTAGGAAGAGGGAGGGAAAGGGAAAGAGAGGGTAAGGGAAATGCACAGTGGTATACTACATCTCCTACATAAAACAGTACTGGTAATGCTATACGTTAAACTTTCATAAGCAGCAACTGAAGTGATGCACACACTGCACTGTCACTGATCTTCTCTACCCTTTACCAGAACTGTTAATGGGTCACACTTTGAGCATCATTAACTACAAAAGTATGGGGACATTTCCAGTTGTTGTCGTACACAGTATATTCAAAGTCATAAATAACAAACAACTTTTGGGGCAGGATGTAATACAACAAAGACGAACTGACGAACTGCAGTGAAAGGCGTAACATGCCTGGTGCATAATGTGGGGAGGCAGGAAGGGTGACATGCCTGGTGCATAATGTAGGGAGGCAGGAGGGGTGACATGCCTGGTGCATAATGTGGGGAGGCAGGAGGGGTGACATGCCTGGTGCATAATGTGGGGAGGCAGGAGGGGTGACATGCCTGGTGCATAATGTAGGGAGGCAGGAGGGGTGACATGCCTGGTGCATAATGTGGGGAGGCAGGAGGGGTGACATGCCTGGTGCATAATGTTGGGAGGCAGGAGGGGTGACATGCCTGGTGTATGATGTAGGGAGGCAGGAAGGGTGACATGCCTGGTGTATGATGTAGGGAGGCAGGAGGGGTGACATGCCTGGTGGGTTATGTAGGGAGGCAGGAAGGGTGACATGCCTGGTGTATGATGTAGGGAGGCAGGAGGGGTGACATGCCTGGTGTATAATGCAGGGAGGCAGGAGGGGTGACATGCCTGGTGTATAATGCAGGGAGGCAGGAGGGGTGACATCTCTGGTGGATGATGTAGGGGGCAGGAGGGGTGAAATGCCTGGTGGATGGTGCAGGGAGGCAGTGAGAGGTGACATGCTTGGTGGATGGTGCAGGGAGGCAGAAGGGGTGAGGAGTAACATACATCATCACTAATTAGTGAGAGGAGGATGGCCAGGGAGAAGTGGGAATGGCTGGAGGACGAGAGTGAAGAAAAACCCATATAATGGAAGACTTCTGTCTTATTCCGTCAGATTTCACGATAAATTCTTTGGGGCTGTCTGTGTGCTTGTACGGAGTACATTTGTTACTCAGTTTTGATCGGAGTAGTGCTACAAACTTCTGTACAAAATGTACGTTATCTCACATAGTTATACTGAAGTAGAAGACGGGAATTAATACAAATGAACTATAATTATTACAATTATTAATGTTCTGCCTGAACAAAAACTATTGGTGTGGTTGTGCTGGAGAACATTAGGAAACCTTCAGATGACTTGGGTATGTGTAGAGAAAGGAGAAAATGAAAATGAGAGATTGACTAGGAGTGTGTGTGTGTGTGTGTGTGTGTGTGTGTGTGTGTGTGTGTGTGTGTGTGTGTGTGTGTGTGTGTGTGTGTGTGTGTGTGTGTGTGTGTGTGTGTGTGTGTGTGTGTGTGTGTGTGTGTGTGTGTGTGTGTGTGTGTGTGTGTGTGTGTGTGTGTGTGTGTGTGTGTGTGTGTGTGTGTGTGTGTGTGTGTGTGTGTGTGTGTGTGTGTGTGTGTGTGTGTGTGTGTGTGTGTGTGTGGTGGGATGAGGAAGAGCAAGGGTGAGACCAAAAATGACATGGGGGAATGAGGTGGAGAGATGTATAAGTGGTGTGTAAGCTGGAGGCAGCAGCCTGATGTTGCATATATTTACATGCAGGCGAATGGTTTGTGACGACCCTTTCCGGGACTAAGGCTGCTGGCTGTACACAGAGGTTGAAGTTTAATGCTACTGATTTATGCTTGCTAATTTTCATTTTCATGCGCATAATATGATATGGTATCCAAGATTATATTTATTTGCATGACAGAGACGGTAATATCATTTTTTTTTCACATAAATTTTGATATCAGGGAAAATTATCTCTGAAAGTAAACACATATTATGCTTCCCTCGATCCCGTTCATTCGATGCAAAGCTGTGTTGCCTCTACTTGTCCACACGTCTAGTGTGGCAGTAACCTTATCCCATGGAAAGTCCTGTGCCGGCCTTCGTTATTGCAGAAACAGCAAGCAAAATCAGGGACGGCAACAGCTTACACGGAACAGGCAATCACTCATATTCTTCAGGACATGCTAAGCTGAAATTCAAAGAACCTGCACCACACTGCCACAGCCAGACTACTGGCTCTCCTCCCAAGGACAACATGTATTAAATATGCAAGTTCATTAAGGCTGATGTTGAGGTGGAGGGACAGAAAGGCACTTGTCCGGTTTTTACCTCCGCCAAAGAAGTTGAGCGGAGGTTATGTGATCACCCGTATCTGTCTGTCTGTCTGTTTACCAAATATCTCAAAAAATTAGAGTCGAATTTCGAGGAAATTTTCTGGAGGGGTAGCCCCATTGGCCAAGAAAAGGTTGATTAGAATTTGAGGCGGAATCGGATCTACAGTAGATGCGGATCTAGGAATTTTTTTGTCTGTTTCTTTGACTGTCTATGCAAGAATCTCAAAAGTAATTGATGGATTTCAATTATATTTTGTGGATATATAGGTCCTGGGCACAAAGAAGAGTTTATGAAATTTTTGGTGGCGATCTGATTTGTATGGTTTAGGCGTTGGCGAGAAGGTATGCGCTCTCAAAATATCTGTCTATTTCTTTGCACCATGTAAAATATTGTATATATAAAATAAAAAAGGAATGAAAAACAATCACACACTGTCGGTAGAGAGACAGAATGATCGGGCAAAAGATATGAGACGGGCAGACAGAAAAAACAGGGCTTGAGGAAGACAGGGGAATAGCCTGGATGGTACGGACAGGAAGAAGGAAAGGGAAGCAGGAAGACGCATGTGTCATCGTGGAGGTAAAGGCAGGGGAACTGAGAGGGGATGTAATATCAAGTAATTCTTTAAGTTAGGTCGACATTGGATGAAGCGTGAGTGTGACAAGAAGGATAGGTGAGGTGAATGCGTGAAGGAAGAGGGGAATTAGTAACGTAGAAGGTAGCTTTAATACTAAGGAGGAAAGGGCGATGTAACGGGAATGAAGTTGGAAAGAGAGGGGAGGTGAAGGAGGAAGGGAAGGGTGAGAGTGGAAGACTGAGGAAGGAAGGAACGGGCTATCTGACAGTGAGGACATATTCACTTCAGCTGAGATCGCCATCTAAAGTTTGCCTTCCCCACCCTTTCCCTTCCTCTCTCATCTGTCTCCCTCATCATTCCCTCACTTTCTCACTCTCCCTTTCTCTCTCTACCCTTCCTCCCCCTTTCTCTCTCTCTCTCCCTCACTCCCTCATTCTCTTCCTCACTCTGCCTCCCCCACCTCTTCCAATCCTGTCGCACACTTCTCATCCTCCCACACACTTCCCCTCTCCTCACACCCCTTTCCCATCTCTCACCTGCTTCTGCCTCCTCCTCACCCTTCCTTTCATGACTTCCCACCATTCCTTCCTTCCCCTCACCCCTTACTTTCTCCCTCACTTTGCCCAGTCATCTTTCCTTTCTCCTCATCCTTCCTTTCCTCCTTGATCCTTCCCTCTTCCCTGATCCTTCCCTTCTTCCCTCACCCTTCCCTTCCTCCCTGATCCTTCCCTCTTCCCATCCTCACACTCTCTTTCCCGTCTGCCCTCTCCCTCATTCTATGTGTGATGTGGTGCAGTTGTGAAGGTGTGTATGATGACGTTGTCACAGAACTTTGATGGCATCAGACGCCACCAGAGGAGAAAATGGCTCTTTTATTAGGGTGTCAACACAAAAACAATTTTTGACAGTGGTGTGTGGTGGAGGGGTGTGTTGTGGGAGTGGTGAGTGGTGTGGTGGTGGAAGAGGTGTGTGGTGGGAGTGTAGCAGTATGGTGAAGCTTGGTGTGTGGTATATACATGGTGCCAGGATTTGGGATGTGGGGAGCCTGGGGCCTGCTTTTGTGGGGGTCCTATCGCTAGCATCAAATTAGCATGATGCTAAATGAAGATACATTTTGTAACCTTCGTACTGTTTTCGCAACGATATGCTCGCTTGCTCGATACGACTCGCTCCCTGACGACCCATGATAAAGTGGGGCACCCTCATCTAGCGTTTCTTCAGCTAGCTAGATTTCAGTAACTAGTGATAGTAGATCGAAACTGTAACAGTCCTCGTAACAAGCGCTAAAACCCCACAAATCTAGCGATTCGGCAGCTTTGAATTTTTGGTCAAGATTAGTCAGAGTAGTCTACGTTGTCTCCCAAAGTATTTTGACTGATATTATACATAATGACTCTTTAATATATTGTAAACACAACACTTGTGTCAGCTCCTCTGATGAAATATAGGCTCCAGTAATGAATTAAATAGTTCAGTGCACACAAACAAAGTCGTGTGGCTGTCAGTAATTCCACAGCAAGATACGAAGTGAAACATGTGACCACAACTATTAGCTGATCTGTTTTGGCTACACACCATATCTGATATGCTTATTTTTAAAACGATTCATTGCATTCCTGGTCCAGCTGAGCATTACATTACTTAATAAAAATAAATAAATAAAATAATACATGGGATAATAATACAAATAATGTCAAAACTTTTGAATATTGACAATTATTATTATTATTATTATTATTATTATTATTATTATTGTTAATACAACTAACCAGTACATGTTATATATAAATAAACAGGTAGTATTCTTTCAGGGGGTTAAAGGTTTTGACCAGCAAGTAGAGTGGAGTGCAGCCTCTACCAATTTAGAATGTTTTGTTTCTGTCCGATTCAGCTGATGGCCAAGCCTTTTTTCCATTCGATTCATATCCCGCAAAATTGCCTAAGCAGACACAAAGAACAAATTTTAAAGAAATAAACATTAGAGATAAAGGGACACAGGCACAAAGAAAAAAAAAGAAAAATCTATTCTGTTGTTAAACAATATTTGACTGTTAGGATCATGCTTATTCATTATCAGACGAATATTGTCATTACCAAGTCGGCCCTGATCTGGTAATGAAAAAATAACCAAATGTCAAGTTGCCCAGCGTTTGGTGGGAGGCCTCTTCTAGAGTGGGAGGCCCGGGGCACAGGCCCTGTGGGGCCACCCCAGAGTCCGGCCTCTGGGTATATAGTAGAGAATTAATGTGTGGAGGAAGGATGTGTTCTTTCAGGCAGTAACATTGAAGCAGCCTCTGCGTAGAGGGGTTTTATTCAGTATTCAAGCAGTGCTGTATATACGAGGTAATCTATATATGTTAGGGGAAAGGGGAAATTGTTTCGTGGGACCTATTACATGAGGCTCATTTGCCACAGGGTTGTTCACTTTTAGCTCCCCCCTCCTCTCGACTGATGTCTCTCTCTCTCTCTCTCTCTCTCTCTCTCTCTCTCTGCTCATCGGAACCATGCTTGCATCTGTATTACAAAAACGGCGGCACACAACGTCTGCCCACCAACACACTTTCTGCCTCTTTACTGTTCAACTCCCTAACGCAAGAGTTGATTCGGTTTCCTCGGGTTTTCATGTACACACGCAACTTTCCAGCCCTAAATCCCTTTTTCTGTCTGTTTTTCCCCCTGACTATGACCTCCAGTCTCCGGAGGCAACAGGTATCTAGAAAAGAACGGATTCTGCATAAGGAAGGAAAAATCTTTTACCGGATCCCAGCCTTGGGATTTTTCTTTGTTCCTGAAAACGGGAATGCCTGGGAGGCGGATCATGGCGGAAGGACGCTAATGGGATGGAGAGAGGAGGAGAGGAAGCTGCCAGGAGGAAGGACCACCATCACATCATCACACCCTGCAAAAGAAGCCATCCGCAACATTTTTTCTCCATCACCACACTTTACACTTCAACATTGGATTCAACAATTTTCTCTACGACAGCATTTCTACCACCACTCATAATACCATGATATCACCGTAACCACATCTAGTATCAATTTCATACTCTTACAACAATTACCACTATAATGTTTCTGAGTTGATTATACCGCACCACTCACCATAAAGTCATTGCACCAGAGCTGACGGAAACATCGATAAATGATTTTATTTCTTCCCCCAAAACATCAGCTGTGTGATGGTGAGAGGCTGAGAGGAAGCGGTGTGTAGGGGGCAATAATGGTGTTGGTGGGACGGAGAAGGAAGCATGGAGTAAGAGGAGGTAGGAGGAGGTGAGGAGAAAGAGAGAATGAAGAGGAGCGGAGGGGAAGTAAAATAGTGCATTACAAAGGAGTACAAAGAAAAGCAAACAATGTCAGATATGTTGGTCTCTTCGTGGATGTCTGTTATGTGGAATGACAGTAACTAACATCGGCCTATTCGATGAGTTAAAGACAAAGGAAATCAAGCAGGAAGAAGACATTGAGGTCAATAAAGAGAATGAGTGCAAATGGGGAAAAGAGAATGACGAAGGGAAGAGTGGGAAAAGATAGTGGAAATGGCAATACAGGGTGAAGATAGCGAAGAAAAGGTGGTGTGGAAGAAGAACAGTGAAGAGTGGAGGAGTCGGAGAAGAGAGCAGGAAGAGCGCGTCTAATGGGGAAACTGAGGAAATGGATGGCAAAGCAGACATACTCACATATGGTAGAGACTCCAATTATCGTTATGACTCCAACCTTAACCCTTTTCATAAGAGAGATGAGTCAAGGAAATGGTTTTCCAGTAAAATTACTGAGCTGAATATATTATATTCGAAAAAGTAAGGTTGCACCATGTGTGAA
>NW_027642588.1:0-4995 GCF_032717465.1 Coenobita brevimanus | reverse complement strand
TTGTCATCCTCCTTTCGGGACTTTTTCGAAAGCTTTGCCATTGCACTTGACATCTCAAAGGCTTTCGATCGAGTCTGGCATAAATCTTTAATTTCCAAACTGCCCTCTTACAGTTTCTATCCTTCTGTCAGTGCCTTCATCTACAGCTTCCTTTCTGGTTGTTCCATATCCGCTATTGTAGACGGCCATCGTTCTTCTCCTAGATCTATCAACAATGGTGTTCTGCAGGACTCTGTCCTATCACTAACTCTCTTCCATTTATTCATCAGTGACCTTCTAAGCTGTACATCTAATCCTATCCACTCGTATGCTGATGACTCCACCCTTCACCTTTCCATTCGGTTCCCGCAACTTCCATCTCAGCAGTTACTTCAACACACAAGGGATGAGGCTATGGCACACCTAATGTCTGACTTGGCTCTTATCTCTGACTGGGGTAAAAATAATCTTGTTGTGTTTAATGCATCAAAGACTCAATTCTTACACCTATCAATGCGACAAAATCTTCCACAGGTGTACCCACTAATATTCAATAACATTCAGCTTAATCCTGAATCATCCTCGAACATGCTTGGGGTTTCGTTCACTGGGGCCTTATCTTGGAAAAATCATATTACATCTCTTATAAAATCTGCTTCCAAGAGATTAGGTGTGCTAAGCCGACTCTGTTCTTTCTTTTCCCCTGCACAATGTTGACTTTATACACGGGTTTTATCCGCCCCTCTGTGGAGTACAACTCTCATGTGTGGGAAGGCTCCCCACATCAATAGGGTGGAGTCAAAGGCTTTTCGTCTCATTAACTCTCCTCCTCTTACTGGCTCCCTTCAACCTCTGTCTCTTCGTTGCACTGTTGCATCTTTATCTCTTTTCTATAGCTACTTCAATGGTCACTGCTCCTCTGAACTGTCTACATGCATTCCTCCACCTCTACGACGGCCCGTCTAGCTGCAAACTCTCATCCCTTTTCTGTTCAACTCTTAACCCGCCCCATCCCGTCGACGTATGGGTATGTTGCAACGATTTGCATTTGCCAGTCCCGGCGACGTACCAGTACGTCGTGCAATTGCAAGGTCGCTAATTTGCACAATTTTCAATTTTCGCACGTGATTTTTCGTATGTATACACGGGACACCTTCCTCTATTCCTCTACAAGATACCAAGCAGGGACAATGCCTTACACTGCATAACCTCCCCCCTCCCCCCCTCACAACATTGTCTTGGCAAAGGACCTGTTACCAGTGACCTGGCTAGTAAAGTTATTCAGGGCCAGAGTGATTCCCCAATCGATGACAATGTGGAGGACAATGTTTACATAGCATTAGAAGAAGAAACAGCCAGAAATAATGATCAGGTAGTGTGGCAAAAATAGGTCAGGTATGGTGATTAGTTAGTGAGTGAAACAATGCTTATAATGCCTTTATTACTGCTTGAAAACCAATATACTGTCATACTACATATACATTCGTACCAAGTAAATAAATAAATACCGTTTATGAGTGGATAAAATAGTTACCCTACCATAGAACTCGAGTTCTTTGGTGCCAGCATGTTAGAAAACCCACTCAGGTAAGGAGGAACTCCTACCTGGATTGGGCACTTTAAACCTCAGGTGAACGATTTCTCTATGAATTTTCGATGTTTCTCACCAAAAGCGAAGGTTTTAGCCAAAAAAAAAAAAAATCGAAAATACCTCGGGACTGGGGGACGTCGGAGGTGCGGAAAACCTCGGGACGTGACGGGTTAATGCAAGAAGAGAGAAACCTGTACTGTACACAGGAAAAATCATCTGATAAATTACCAATATGCTGGGAATCGAACCAGGGACTCTCAGGTGAGAGCCAGGCAGCATACCACTACACCACGACCAGGTAAAAGTTAACTCACGTTGTCACAATCTTGTAACCAACGTCCCTCCGCCCCCACTGTGGGCATCAAGAGGATGAGTTAACCCCCTGGCACTCGGGCAAGTAGATGTTTTTAATCTATCCCAAGCACTTACGGCAAGTCAGAATGAAGAGAGAAACCTGTACTGTACACAAGAAAAATCATCTGATAAATTACCAATATGCTGGGAATCGAACCAGGGACTCTCAGGTGAGAGCCAGGCAGCATACCACTACACCACAACCAGGTAAAAGTTAACTCACGTTGTCATAATCTTAATGCAAGAGTTCACCGTTACTCCCAGTCCTTCATTTATGCAACATGTCAGCTCTGGAACTGTCTCCTCTGTCTGTATATCCTGCTTCCAATGATCTCCAGTCTTTCAAACGCAGTGTGTCCAGGGATCTTGAAATGATCGGATCTTGAATTTTGCTCTCTCTTGTATTTTGTTTTTCTCTTGTAAGGAACAGTCATTGCAGGCTCGTGGCCTTTGGTTCCTTCTTTCTTGCATAAAAAAATACAAAAAAAGATGGTAAGCTGCTGAGTGCAGTTAAGCTTTTGGCTACGGCATGTTATTTTTGCCACGTCGTTGGTGTGAAACTTTCAGGTCAAAATTGTTTTCCTCAGTTATTCTCACACACACACACACACACACACACACACACACACACTTTATCTATAGATGGGTAAATGTGAGGCAGCCACTGCAAGTGAGGGCATCTGGTGGATTTGTAAGGCCAAAATTACCAAGAATTTAACAGGCGAAAATACCGACTTCAGAGAGGTGGGGGAGATCTTCAGGAAGAGAAAATTACAGAGAACCAACCACACAACAATACAGACAAGGAACCTACCAGACAACCATACTGACGAGGAACCTACCAGACAACAATACTAACGAGGAACCTACCACACAACGGTACTGACGAGGAACCTACAACACAACAATACTGACAAGGAACCTACCAAACAAATCTTTTTATGAGGAGGAGGAGGGGAAGGATGAGGAAACCAGACTGTACAAAAACACGACTCTCAACCTTCGATTTCCATTTCTGCTGACAAGACACTGAAAAATTCCTGATAGGAATCTCACCCAGAATACTGTCGTTTGAATGTTATGAGAAATATTTGGTGGTGGTGAGGATGTCTGTGTTGGTGGTCCGGCTGTGGATGGTATTCAGTGGTGCCTATGTGTGTTATTGTTGTTGTTATTGTGGTGGTGGTGGGGGGGGGGTGAAAGTTCTGTGGCGGAAAGGTGGCAGTAGAGGTTGAGAGTGAGGGGTGGCACAGGCAGAAGAAGTAGTGGCTAAGAGGGAGGAAGAGGGTAAAGGGAGGGAGAGATGGATAAGGATGAGGGATAGGGGGGTTGGAGGTTGGTAATGGAACAAAAAGTTGAAGGAGAGTGAGAGAAGACGGTCAGGGATAGAAGTGAGGTTGGGATGACACTGGAGAGTTGAAGGAGAGGTGACTGGCATGGCAGGGGAAAGAAAGGGGTGAGGAAAAGTCGGTAGTGCGAGGGTTAGGATGTGTGCCATCAACACAAATAACAGGAGTGACGGACGCCCGGACTCCATCTCCAAACGCCGGGTGGCGGTCTCTTGTCAAAACACGTATATCTTTGTCGCTCGGTGCGTTTTACAGTTACTGTTACATTTCTTCTCAACAATACCATCATGTCTTTCCTTCCACCAGCAGGTCTCTAACTCCTATTATATTCAACAAGAAGACATAAATGGTACTAAAAGACACAAACAGACTGCACAGATTAATTTACTCGTAATAAATATTAAATTTATTCACAAAGAAGGCAATGCCAGTTAACATCCATTTATGCTGTTCGGTACGATGACGCCATTTGGGTTATTCTTCTTGAAACCATACAGTTTTACTCACTTTAGGAAATACTGTAGTGAAGGAGGGAAATTTGCAGTTTCTATAAGATTTTCAGTAAGAGGGTACCCTTCGTGTACTCTTCTTGCTCTTGCCTTATTATATTTATGTGAGGGGAGAAATCAAGAATAATAGATGGAAATGATAATTCTGTTTCAGGTTTCTTACGGATACTAACCAGTAACTGTAACAGTAATCCGGGTATATCACATAAGACCAAACGACATCAGTGCCATTCGGTCAGTTAAAAAATAAAAAACTAATAGACATGGTAGACTCAACATCAATAGTAGAACAGTTCACTGGAGATTACCTCTTCGAATTCACTTAATAATACCTCAGATACCTTCTTACCCACTCTAATTAACCTAACTACATGTCATTCCCTTTCCAAAACCGAGATAAACCTCTGCCACTTACCTCTCCTTTAACAGACACAGGCTATTTATGCTTCAACATAAAGCTTTAGATAGAGCTTCCCAAATTTTTCAGTGCAAGTGCCTGTAAACTTCTCTTATTCAGTGCTTTTATTGTGTGCCATCATCATTTACGTCCACTGTAATTATAAACTGGCTGAAAAAAGGTTCAGAATGTTTGTGTAGCAGGGAGGAGTGGAGGGGACTGAGGACTGGAGGACTGGAGATAATAGCACCAGGGGGGAGAACAATGGCGTCATTACGAAGGATGACGAACAGACTGATGGCTTGAAGGGTGAGAGCTATAAACAGAACATGACATTGTGTGTGAGGACGAGGATACTTAACAGAGATTAAATGCCATACCCTGAAGGTGATGGCAGGTGCTGGTAGGTAGGCTTAAGATGAATCATTGATGGGGAAGCAAGAAATGAGATGAGTGGGCGAGTAGGAGTGGGTAAGATTTTGCATATTAGTTACTGTAACCACGTTATAACAATAAGTCATATAAAACTTGCCAAGCAAAACATCTGAAACCATTCTGTGCCAACGTAAGTGAAATGGGGTAGGGTGTTGAGAGGGAGCGTGGGTTGGCCATTTTATACTGAGCTCATATGCAAAGGAAAAAAGTACATCGACTATTAAAAAAAAATAAAAGAAAATACATAAAAAGAAGACAATTAGGATAACTGATACCCAAGAGTGAATAAAACATGTATGAAGAATAGCCTCGAGAGATCACTATGGTGGAACGATGTTCGACAACACACTTACACTTTTAGGGTTCGTCGATGACAGAATA
>NW_027642587.1:0-19323 GCF_032717465.1 Coenobita brevimanus | reverse complement strand
ATGTTCGTCCAGGTGGCCCAGCCTGTCTGATAGCAACACCGTCCATATCGGTCCAGATGACCCAACCTGTCTGCTGGCACCACTGGCCATGTTGGTCCAGGTGGTCCATCCTATTTGCTGACAACATAGCCTATGCTGGTCAAAGTGACCTAGTCTGCCTGCTGGCATCACTGTCTCTGTCTTCCATTAAGTGACTCAAAGGAAAGTCAGACCCCCCCCCCACACGCACACACACATTCTGTACCTACACCTGCTCAATACAGTTAATTAAAGAGTGGAACGGTGACGATCCCGTAGATTTATATACAAACTTGATTCCTGTTATTGTTCTAAAATCGTTTCTGGAGGACCTATTGTGTGTTGTAAGACAGTATTACGATCTTCAGTTGCCAGTATCGGTTATGTCCATCATCAGCCCTGTATTTATTTGTTTACGATGCGGACGTTAGCTGCTGTGGCTACCTTGATAGTACTACTTTTGGTAGTAATGATGGCCCTATGGTAAGGAAGGACACAACTTGTGTAAGTAATTCTGTTGCTTTACAGCCAGCCAGTATAAAATTACATGCAGGCTGCCTGCTGGGAATGGTTCGTCATTATTTTAGCCTTCTGGAAGGAGAATAAAACTCCACTGAGTTTGCTTCAAATGGAAATCCGTCGAGGCATTTTACTGTCCGGATTCTCATTAACTACAGGCAGAGGGAGAATTCAGCAGTGCATGCGAAGACATCAGTTTGGGCCTGTCTGTAATCAGGTAGAATATGCAACGTGTGTGTGTGTGTGTGTGTGTGTGTGTGTACAGGTAGAATTAATTTTCTGATATAAAACATACGACTTTGTTATGAGCGTCGTCTACACAGTTACGGCATCCCTGGCGTCTGAGGAGAAAGCATACAAGTCATTTTCCTGCATGTTGTGCAGGTAACTATACTCATTTTTTTTTTTTTATTGAGGCGAAGATGCACTTGGCAGGTTGGTGATGATTGGCTGAATGCAACATGTCCGAATAACATTTACTGACCCAAATTTCCCCCTCAGATATATATTGTCAATTTATATTACAGAGATTATGAAGTAATGTTGCATTCAGCCAATTATCACCGATCTGTCAAGTGCATCTTCGCCTCGATAAAAAAAAAAAAAAAAAAAATGCGTGTAATAGGCAGGGGTAATGTGGACCGGGAATTCCCTTACTTTCCAACCAACTACTAAGGAACGAACTCGGAAGCCTGCATATATCAAAACTGAAACATCTATGCAGGATGAAAAGAAATATAAGAGTTGGTCGGACAGTGTCGATAGTGCGAGGGAATGTGTAGGATATTGTGAGCTGAACTTTTTCAGTGTCTCAGTAATACAAAGAGTAGGCCAGCATGCTCTCCAATACAAGTTTCTCTAACTATCAACACCAAACTACATGCACAGTAAACATCACACTTCCTTTTCAGAATTAAAAAGAAAATGGCATCGAATAACGTAACCTCGGAGTCCCCAGGGGGAGGGGACCATGAATGCCCCCACCTTCTGCCCCTCTCCCGGTGACGACTCACGATGCCTGAAACTACTCTCTGACTCTCTTTTTCTTCATTTCTGCAACATTCGTGGCCTTTCCTCTAACTTTCGCTTTGTTGAGCACCACCTCTCCTTCTCTAAACCTTACCTTCTTTTTCTAACTGAGACTCAGTTGTCTAAGGCAACTGACAGCAGACCCTTTTCTGTATCCTCCTACTTTCTCTATACTCATTTCAAAGCCAAAGGTGGCTGTTGTGTATATATATGCAACAACTTATCTTGCTCCCGTGTTCCTGAACTCGATTCTTCCGACTTCTCTACACTCTGGCTTCGGCTTTCCTGTCATTCTCTGACTAAATATATCTGTGTTGTTTACTTATCTCCTAATTCTACTGACTATCAAAAATTCTTTGACCATCTTACTTCTACAATAGAACCCATTCTATCCATTTCTCCTTTCTCTGAAATCTCCACTCTTGGAGATTTCAATTTTCACCACCACCTTTGGCTCTCCTCTGCTTTCACTGATCCACCTGGTGAACAAGCCTACACCTTTTCTATCGTTAATGACCTAGAGCAGCTTGTACAGCACCCTACCCGTATCCCTGATCGCCTTGGAGAGAGCTCCAACATACTTGACCTCTTCCTTACAACTAATCCTTCTGCTTACACTGTTAATCTTTTCTCTCCGTTGGGCTCCTCCGATCACAACCTTATCACCTTAACCTGTCCTATCACTCCGGTACGGCCTGTGGATCCTCCAGGGAAACGTCGTCTGTGGCATTTTGGAGCCGTGGATTGGGAGGTCCTCAGGCAGAACTTCTTTGATTTTCCCTGGAATGATTATTGCTTCCATGGCCGGGAGCCAACTGGGTGTGCCTTGTGCATTAAGGAGGTTATTCTCTCGGGCATGGAAGCATACATTCCTCATATCCTCTGACTAATGCACGAAAGCCATGGTTTAATCACACTTGTTCTAATGCTGTCCGCAACAAGGAGAGGGCCTATAAGAGGTACTGGAGCCAACCCACCTCTGAATCACATCTTATATACGTTTCTGCCCGGAATCGTGCTAAGTCTGTTCTTCGCGCCTGCTAAAAAATAATTTCATCCGTACAAAATGCTTTCAACTCTCTAACTCGAATTCTTCCCACTCCTTCAGGCACCTTGTCAAAAACCTTTCTAACAACTTTACCTCATCATCCTTCCCTCCTCTTTTCTACTCTGATGGTTCTGTAGCTATTTCTTCTACTAATAAAGCACATCTCTTCGCTCAGACTTTCTCCTCCAATTCCACCTAAGACGATTCCGGTACTGTTCCTCCATCACTACCCCTCATGGCAAACATGACAATTTCTTCAGTTGATGTATTTTCTGTCATCACAGGCCTCAGTACTAATAAGGCATATGGGCATGATGGAGTCCCTCCTGATGTTCTCAAGAACTGTGCTTCTGTGCTTACACCTTGCCTAGGCAAACTCTTTCGCCTTTGTCTATCAACTTGTACCTTTCCTTCTTGCTGGAAGTTTGCTCTCATTCAGCCAGTCCTAAAGAAGGGTGACCACTCCCAACCCTCTAACTATCGTCCAATTGCTTAACGTCCTGTATCTCAAAAGTTTTCAAGTCTATTCTTAATAGAAAAATTTTAAAGCATCTTTCCCATCACAACCTTCTTTCTGATTGTCACTATGGGTTTCGTCAGGGACGCTCCACAGGCGATCTTCTTACCTACCTTTCAGACTCTTGGTCATCCTCCTTTCGGGACTTTGGCGAAAGCTTTGCCATTGCACTTGACATCTCAAAGCCTTGAGATCGAGTCTGACATAAATCTTTAATTTCCAAACTGCCCTCTTAAGGTTTCTATCCTTCTATCTGTGCCTTCATCTCTAGCTTCCTTTCTGGTCGTTCTATAGCCGCTGTTGTAGACGGCCAGCATTCTTCTCCTAGATCTATTAACAGTGGTGTTCCTCAGGGCTCTGTCCTATCACAAACTCTCTTCCTTTTATTCTTCAATAACCTTCTAAGCTGTACATCTAACCCTATCCACCCATACGCTGATGACTCCACCCTTCACCTTTTCATTCGATTGCCACAACATCCATCTCAGCAGTTACTTCAACAAACAAGGGATGAGGCTATGGCACACCTAATGTCTGACTTGGCTCATATCTCTGACTGGGGTAAAAATAATCTGGTTGTTTTTAATGCATCAAAGACTCAGTTTTTGCATCTACCAACCTGACAAAATCTTCCACAGGTATGCCCACTAATGTTTAATAGTATTTAGCTTAATCCTGCATCATCGTTGAACATGCTTGGGGTTTCAATTACTCGGGATTTATCTTGGAAAGATCATATTACATCTCTCGTAAAATCTGTTTCAAGAGACTGGACATCCCTAAGCCGACTCTGTTCCCTCTTTACCCCTGCACAATTGTTGACTCTATACAGGGGTTTTATCCGCCCCTTAGTGACCAGCAGCGCACAAAGCTCCCAGGAAATATTTTCTTTGTGGGTGACGGGTGACTGGAAGGAAATGAAAGAGGGTGAGGAAGAAAGGGAAGGAAGCGACTAAGAGATAGGAGGGAGATTAAAGGGAGGAGGAGGAGATTAATGGAGATTGTTTCCAACGCCATTAACTCCAGGGCGTCTTCCGAGCTGAAGAAACTGTTGTGTAATTACCCACCATAACGTGCAGAGTACGTCCTCGTCCTGGAGTGGTTAAAGGGTGTAGTGTGAGGAAGAGCCTAAGAATATAATATGGCAGAAGTAATACAACAGCCCTAGGCAGGCCTTGCACACAGCCTCTCACAACACATAACACGTAACACTTTTTTCGGTAGTGGAGAATCCACCACCACCACCAACACAATAACCACGGCTGTGTTGCCAAGCCAAGAGGAAGGAAACGAGTTCCGACAAAAAGTTAGTAGGAACAAACTTCGATGCAAGAAAGTACGGACACAGCCTCTTAACACATTCATACCACAGCCCCGTAACAGACTCACACCACAGCCTCTTAACAGACTCACACCACAGCCTCTATCACACTCACACTACAGCCTCTTAACACATGCACACCACAGCCTCTAACAATCACACCACAGCCTCTTAACACACTCACACCACAGCCTTTATCACTCACACAACAGCCTCTTAACACACTCACACCACAGCCTCTTAACACACTCACACCACAGCCTCTTAACACATTCACACCACAGCCTCTTAACACACTCACACCACAGCCTCTTAACACACTCACACCACAGCCTCTTAATACACTCACACTATAGCGTAGGACACACACCACAGCCTCTGAACTGACTCAGTAGGTACCGAGGTGATGCGGGATGCTACTGTGCTGGGTTGAAAGACGGGAAAAAATGGAAATAATATAATGAATGCATATGATGGGGGGGGGGAATGGGTGCATCATTAAGAAAGCATGGGAGTGCATTTTGAGAAAACATTACAAGCGGGGGCGAGAGACAAAGCATCGGGGAGGAGACAAGAGTGGGGAAAGAATGGAATGCAAGTATATGGGATAAATGATGTTCCTTGGAACTGGGGATTTATATTGTATATACGGTGATCACGAAAGCTAAGAGACAGTGGTTGTTCAATGTCAGGGGAGAGATAGTGTCTGGTCAGCGGGCAACATAACTGATGCGGTAATAAAACGGTGGGAGGGGAGCAAAGGTGCCAGAAAAAAGCAAGACTGGGGTGAAGAAACGGGGAACAGAACATGCTATAAGAAATGGTACAGCTTTAACTAATGTCAGGAACAGTTTAGTTAAGACAGACGCAGCAGACCACCAGGTATTCTCCCGATACCACATCAAAGGTCTTCCAGCCTCACCCATTGAGCAGTCACCATAAGCCAGCCGAAACTTATGGAATGAGACCGTGCACGTTCTGAGATACTGGGAAGAATAAGGGATTGCACTGGGGAAGGGAAGAATGGGGAAAATGTAAGGCGACACTACAGGAAGGAGGACAGAAAAACAAGGAAGGTGGAAAAGCAAAAAGAAAATAAGTACAAAGGAAGTGAAAAAAGAGACGATATCTAAGATGAACGCAGGAATATTCGAAAAGACTAGTGTACAAAGACACAAGAATAAGAGAATGTGACTGTATAACATGACTATAGTGAAGAGGACAAAAATGGACAGAAGACAGGGTAAGTGGAAATAGAGTGAAGGAAGATAAACGAAGCAAGATTAAGTGAGGGATAAACCAATTGTCCCTTTCATCCAGTCTTGCCATTCCTCTCCTGCACCATAGCACCGTCGAGACGATAAGGAGGCTGAGCGGTGGCGTGGTGTGTTGTTGTGACGGGGCTGAGTGGTGGTGTGGTGTGGTGGTGACGGGGCTGAGTGGGGGTGTGGGGGTGACTGGGCTGAGTGGTGGTGTGGTGTGGTGGTGACGGGGCTGAGTAGTGGTGTGGTGTGGTGGTGACGGGGCTGAGTGGTGGTGTGGTGGTGACGGGGCTGAGTGGTGGTGTGGTGTGGTGGTGACGGGGCTGAGTGGTGGTGTGGTGTGGTGGTGACGAGGCTGATTGGTGGTGTGGTGTGGTAGTGACGGGGCTGAGTGGTGGTGTGGTGGTGTCTGGGATGAGTGGTGGTGTGGTGTGGTGGTGACGGGGCTGAGTGGTGGTGTGGTGTGGTGGTGACGGGGCTGAGTGGTGGTGTGGTGTGGTGGTGACGGGGCTGAGTGGTGGTGTGGTGATGACGGGGTTGAGTGGTGGTGTGGTGGTGCTGGGACTGAGTGGTTGTGTGGTGGTGATGGGGCTGAGTGGTGGTGACGGGGCTGAGTGGTGGTGTGGTGGTGACGGGGCTGAGTGGTGGTGTGGTGGTGACGGGGCTGAGTGGTGGTGTGGTGATGACGGGGTTGAGTGGTGATGTGGTGGTGCTGGGGCTGAGTGGTTGTGTGGTGGTGCTGGGGCTGAGTGGTGGTGACGGGGCTGAGTGGTGGTTTGGTGGTGACGGAGCTGAGTGGTGGTGTGGTGGTGACGGGGCTGAGTTGTGATGCGGTGATGACAGGGCTGAGTGGTGGTGTGGTGGTGAAGGGGTTGAGTGGCGATGTGGTGTGGTGGTGACGGGGTTGAGTGATTGTGTGGTGGTGGCGGGGTTGAGTGATTGTGTGGTGGTGGCGGGGCTGAGTGGTGGTGTGGTGGTGGCGGGGCTGAGTGGTGGTGTGGTGGTGACGGGGCTGAATGGTGGTGTGGTGGTGACGGGGCTCAGTGGTGGTGTGGTGGTGACGGGGCTCAGTGGTGGTGTGGTGTTGTAGTGACGGGGCTGAGTGGTGGTGTGGTGTGGTGGTGACGGACTGAGTGGTGGTGTGGTGTGGTGGTGACTGGGCTGGAGTGGTGGTGTTGTGTTAACGGGGTTGTGTGGTGGTGTGGTGGTGCTGGGGCTGAGTGGTTGTGTGGTGGTGCTGGGGCTGAGTGGTTGTGTGGTGGTGCAGGGCCGAGTGGTTGTGTGGTGGTGCTGGGGCTGAGTGGTTGTGTGGGGGTGCTGGGGCTGAGTGGTTGTGAGGTGGTGCTGGGGGTTGAGTGGTTGTTGGTGGTGATGGGGCTGAGTGGTGGTGACGGGGCTGAGTGGTGGTGACGGGGCTGAGTGGTGGTGCGGTGATGACAGGGCTGAGTGGTGGTGTGGTGGTGAAGGGGTTGAGTGGAGATGTGGTGTGGTGGTGACGGGGTTGAGTGATGGTGTGGTGGTGGCGGGGCTGTGTGGTGGTGTGGTGGTGATGGGGCTGAGTGGTTATGTGGTGGTGCGGGGGGCTGAGTGGTGGTGTGGTGGTGATGGGGCTAAGTGGTGGTGTGGTGGTGACGGGGCTGAGTGGTGGTGACGGGGCTGAGTGGTGGCGCGGTGATGACAGGGCTGAGTGGTGGTGTGGTGGTGAAGGGGTTGAGTGGAGATGTGGTGTGGTGGTGACGGGGTTGAGTGATGGTGTGGTGGTGGCGGGGCTGAGTGGTGGTGTGGTGGTGATGGGGCTGAGTGGTTATGTGGTGGTGCGGGGGCTGTGTGGTGGTGTGGTGGTGATGGGGCTAAGTGGTGGTGTGGTGGTGACGGGGCTGAGTGGTGGTGTCGGGCTGAGTGGTGGTGCTGGGGCTGAGTGGTGGTGACCAAAGTCCAGTTAGATCTTGTTTGTAACAGGGCTGTGTGGTGGTTTGTTGGTGACGACGGGGCTGAGCTGTTGTGTGGTGGTGATGAGTGGTGAAGGGTTGAGTGGTGATGTGGTGTGTTGGTGACGGGACTGAACGGTGGTGTGGTGATGACAGGGCTGAGTGGTGATGTGGTGTGGTGGTGAAGGCGATGAGTGGTGATATGGTTGTGACAAAGTGAGTGGTGATTTGGGGGCTAGGGGTGAGGGAATATGAGTGGTGATTTGGTGGTAAGGGGCGAGGGAAAGTGACTGGTGATTTGGTGGCGAGGGGTGAGGTGAGTTTAGTGACTGTGGTGAAGGGGAGTGAGTGGTGATATGGTGGTGTGGGAGACTGAGTGTTTAGTGTGGGGATGTAGGTCCAAGTGGAAGAGGTGTGTAGGTTTCTCGATTAGTGTCTCCTACACACTAGGCTTACAACAGTTACCCCGTTCTTTATTCGTAATACCCGGTGGTCCTTAAACATATAACATACACTTTGTTACACTTTTACATATCGCTGCACGGGTGGAAATATCATATCGTCTACACACCAGGACGTTTAATTAAGACAAGCTTATGGGTCTTTTAGATCAGTTAAAACTGTTAACAAAATAATAATACTGTTTACTGCCTCATTCGTGGAACGCACCCGGATGTCTTGACTAACTGTTCGTTCTTGAACTATCAAGTGCCGCAGTCATAGGATAAAGAGTTCTATGGAATGTGAGAAAATCAACAGGTGGACGACGTGATTACCAGCAACTGCGGCAACGTAAAAGACGATGAGGACGTTTAAATTGATGGATAATGAAGATAAGGAATAAGGCAAGAGAGAGAGAAGGGGAGAGGGAGTGGTCTTTGGTTCCTTCTGAAAAAAAAAAATAAAAAAAATAAAAAAAAAACTTGCCCATGGAGAAAAGTGATGATAACCTGGGATAAGTGAGTCTGAAAGCGACGTGTGATCACGGCGTCTCAATAGAAAGGTAATGGAGGCAGTGAGGGTTGCATGGTGGGAAGAGAAGTATGGGAGGCAGAAATATAGTAAAGGCAGATGAAAAGACAGACAGAAAATGGAAAAGGGAAAGAGAACTTGTGAAGGTGGACGACAACATTAGTGTAGTCGAACGGCTCTTTCTGAACAAATGTTCATATATGGTTTACATCAGAGAGAAAGGCATATTATACATACTATAAAAGAGGAAAGCTAAGGTCTACTGATGCTGTGTGTGCGTCCAGTTCATTATGTATCATTATATGTTGTACTGGTAGCTCATAACAGTGCTTGTCTTTGGCGAGAAAAAAAATCGAATCATACTGACCCTGACAGTGAGTAGACAGGGAATGCTGAGAAGCAGATATGGTATGGGGATGATGGAAGCTATGATATAAATGGTATAAGAGAATAATGATAAAGGCAAGAAGGCAGATAGAAATGACAGACAGAAACACACAGAAAAATGGAAAGGAAAAATGGAAAGAGGGAGACGGCAGAGAGAAGGAAATAAGAACCTGGGAAATAATCTTCAGGGAGAACGACGGATAGTGGTGGTCTGGGAGGAGCCAAGGTAAGGCTCAGTGGGGCGGTGATGAAGGAGAACACGCGGGAGGATATGAAAGAAGAGGAGGAAGTGGAAGAGCGAGGAGGAATGGACGCGGAGGGGCAGTGAATAAAGTCCAGTGAGAGGGGGAAGGAGTCATCCCCACCCAGGATATCCCAAGCACTACAAGATTCCAGATCCACTTTCTGCCAGATAATCAATGGCCCATCCTACCCACGTCCCTCCCACCACAACCACCGCCATTGGAAGATATATGAAATGAAAAAGAGTGCGAGGGATAAAAGAAACACGAGAAGTGCATGATGAGAGAGGGTGAATAAGAATGAATAGGGACATTGGCAAAAAGAGGGAGGTGAGGGGGTTGGAAAAATAAAGTTATGGGATGGGAATGTATTATTATGAGTGGTGGGAAAGGAGGCTCTTTTGGGAGGTGATGAAGGAGAAGTGGGAGGGTCAGGGAAGACGGGCATGGGAAAGGCAGTGCAGGATGAAGGAGTGGAGGGAACAGAAAGAAAGGGAGAGACGAGATGCAGTTAGTGAAGTAAAAAAAAAAAAAAAAGATAACGATGATGTGGAGCTGAGAGAAGAACCAGACACAGGAAATGAAGAGAAGGAGACAGGCAGGAGAAGGAGAGAGAGAATGAAGAGAAAGAGAAAAATGTGGGAAGAGTAGGAGATGAAGGAAAGTAGAGAGACAAGGGAAAGAGTGAGTGAAGTTGAAGATAATCTAAGACGAAGGGAGGGAGAGAATGAAAGGATATTATGCATCATCCTCATCATCATCACGTCACGCGTACCATCTCTGGGTAGTAACCAACAAAATCTGGCGGAATTTTCTTATGTAAACACGGTGCCGGTACGGCTGAGGAATTTGAATGGAATTTTTAATTTTGCTGCAGTGAAACCAATCAGGATGATAAATGTGAAAATACAAGAGTAGGAAGATAAACCCGTGCTGAAGCAGAGATGTCAATAAATGAAGATATTATCGTATATTTGGTTACTGTTATCCAGGTGAAGGGTTTTAATGGAAATGAGGAGGGATGTAGGGGAAGGAAGTGGGCCAGAAGACACTGGAGCAAATGAGCAGCCACGGGGAAGGGCGAAATGAAAATACAATGCATATTAACCATTCCAAAGGGTCGCACTCAGGTATTTCACTCTGGCCGACGGAAAGATTTCGGTGATAATGAGTAAAGGATTAGAAGTACACAGCTGGTAAGCTACAAGGAACATAAGACATTTCCTCTACTTTTGATGACACAGTTAACAAACAGATCTGGCAAGGAAGCACAAAAGGAATGGAAGATGAATGGACAGATTTAAGAGTGAAAAATGGAAGAAGGTGAATGGAAAAGGATAACTATGAGAGAAGGAAAAGGGGAGGGAAGGAAGCAATGCGGGAAATATGAAGGAAAAGAGCCTACTTATAAACTCTTAACTCTGTTGGAATTCTGTTGTGCTATGACGTTTTATTTTTCAATAATTTCATGTGATCTTTAATTTCACTGTAGTAAACCAATGTTTAAAAAAAAAAAAAAAAAAAAAAAAAAAAAAAAAAAAAAAAAGGAAGAAAAGTTATTGCTAATGTATTAATGCAGCGGGATGAAGACATTAAATTTCTAAACCGTACTTACTTACAATTAATAATCATGTACGTTAAGTAACAGCAAAAACTGAATTTAACCCCTTAAGCATTATGTTTTATTAGCTTAAGTTTAGTTTTGCTACCTACGGACAATTTGCTCAATTTAGAAAGGATGTCTTGTTGTGAAATGATTATTGAAGACTGGATTATTTTCCCCTTCAGTTCGAATTCTCATTAAGGGAGAATAAGGTAATACGGAAGGAAGAATAAAACAGAATTACGACATCAAACTGAAGTTGTTAATATCAGTCTGATGGCATATAAAGCCCTGAAGTCTGGAAAGCCGAGGTAGGCAGCTGAGCTCTTACCTCTCTTGACGGCCGAAACAGATATGACTGGGGAGTAATGTGATTCTCTGCAACTCAACCAGCACTGAGGTGTGCAAGGATGCTTTGAAAAAAAAAAATAATAATAATTTTCTTTTACAGCACCAGAGTTATACGACAGATTACTGTTTTCCTAGTGAATGCTAAATGCTGTCCATGAATAAAACAAACAAGCTGATACCGTTCCTCTTGGCACAAGGTAACCTACTTTGGTAGAGGTAGAGGTTGTGAGATAGGAGGAAAAGTTAGGTCCTTTAACAGACTGGAGTTGAGGTGAAAATGACGATGTGGTCTGGACCTTGAGTGTGAATGTCAAATACGTGACAACAAATGGCGTACGGCAGAGACCTGAGTTGGGGAAGAAAGACAGAGGAGGTGAGGCTTCAGGAAACAAGAAGACAGGCGGCGGAGAGGACTGATGACAACCTGCCAAGGATTGACTGACTAATTATTTGGGTTTTTGAAGCAGCGTCTACAGCTCTCAGCCCTCCAAGGAACTGTTGGGGGAAAAAGAAAAACGTAGAGAAACAGAGAAGTGACAGCTGTAGGAAGAGGTACGTTACTTACAGAAGGGAACGAGTACAGGGAGGGTTCCGTGAGGTGATGAGGGGATGAGTGAAATAGATGAAGAGAATCGGTAGGTGGTAATATGAATCAATGGATTAACGAATGGAACAAATGAATAAAGGGATTGCATTATCTCTCTCTCTCTCTTTTTCTCTCTCTTTCTCTCTCTCTCTCTCTCTCTCTCTCTCTCTCTCTCTTTCTCTCTCTCTCTCTCTCTCTCTCTCTCTGCTGCAGTGCTTATTACCTCCGTCCAGGAGGTTATGTTTTCACCCCAGTCCGTTTGTCTGTTGCTTGGTTGGTTTGTGAGCAAGATAACGCAAAAACTACAGGACGGATTTCCACGAAACGTGGTAGAAGAATCGATCTTGGTCCAGAATACACTTCATTAAATTTTGGTGCGGATCCGGATAAAGGTGCGGATCCAGGAATTTTTTTTCACTTTCTTTAATATTGCGAGATAGGGTGTTGTCGGAGGCATGCGCTCTACTGAGTGCCATTCTAGTTCACTCTATATTTCCTTGATTTTTACTCTACAGCATTGTTCTGACCGGCACGCTCGCAGCACCAGTCTCTCTACACATTCTCACCTCTTGTCCTATTCAGCTTTCTTGTGTAAGAGTAAATCGGTGTTCTCGGTTATTTTGTACACAGCTGTTCAACTGTACAAACAGAGCCTCCTCCTCTCTTCCCTCTGCCTACAACATCATGGTTTCCAAAGCCAAAGCGTCCAATTATATCTTAATAAATGGTTCTTTACCAGAGCTTCTTGTTTTACTTCTTCATTCGAAAAATAAATAAATAAATAAATAAATGCACGTTCCTAGCACTCGGTTTCTATTTTTCACTGCAATAAGTTTCCCTTCCTCTCCTGTGAGGGTAATAATAACCTAATTACTGAAGACAAAAGTTTGTGATACTGGTGGAGCGAAGGGAAGAAGCATAAGTGGCAAGGTGGAAGAGAGCGAGGTGGGAAGACAGTGGAAGAAGGATGGTGAGGTAGTGGTGGAGGGTTGGTGGGGATAACACTGGTGGTGGCAGTGGTGGAGGAGGGTTGGTGGGGATAACACTGGTGGTGGCTGTGGTGGAGGAGGGTTGGTGGGGATAACGCTGGAGCTGGCAGAGGTGGAGGGGGGATTGGTGGGGATAACAATGGTGGTGGCAGTGGTGGAGGAGGGTTGGTGGGGATAACACTGGTGGTGGCAGTGGTGGAGGAGGGTTGGTGGGGATAACACTGGTGGTGACAGTGGTAGAGGAGGGTTAATAATCTTAATAATATTTATAATAAACTTAACATTTTGCAAAATTCGTATTAGGATACTCACACGCTCCAGTCCTACATTGTACCAAATGCTCAATACTGGGCAGAAGTGACTGCACCGTAATGTTACAAAAACAGTAAATATCATACTTACACATACCAAGGGGGAAGCTTTCACTGATATCCAGTTGGTTCTTACCTGAAAGAGGAAAAAAATGTTTAGCTGATGCATGTTTATCATGACTGAAGCTAAATTATCTGTAAAGAGAGGAGAAAACAAAGAAACACGTGAAAGTACTTGGAAGGCTGGTGGACGAAATCAAAGCCACTTACGTTACTCTTGAAGGCGATTAAATGTGATAATAAGACATGTGTGATCCAAGGAGGCAGCAGGATGTGAAGAGAAATCCTTAAATCGTGTATTGCCACAATAAACAGCACAGGAACTCACTGGGACGACCAGATAACACTTGAGATGCAGCACGATGTCACTGATACTGACGGAGGCTTGTGGTCAAAAGGAAGAAGTTTACGATACGAAAACACCTGATGTTTCTCCCAGGCTGGCAACCTGAAATGTCCACAGGAAGGGAAGCAGCAAGGACAGGAGAGAAAGGTAAAGGGATCATTTGATTTCGTCTAACTATCCTAACACCATCATTATCACATTAAGCTTTAATGGGGTGATCTCCTAATGACGTCACCATACATTTACTTCAACAAACTGGATGGCAGTCTGGTTAGATATACTCGTGTCTCTCTGGGTAGGATTGTTTCTGATGGGTGTATGTGTGGTGGACATTCATGAAGGATGCTGTTTGGTTGGAGGTTTTGGATAACTGTGACAACTGTGCTGGTGAATGTGTTTGAGATGTGTGGTGCTGGATGGAAGAGGTGGGGGGAATGATGCTGAGATGCTTTGTGTAGTGTTGGTCAGTTGTTTTGTGGAGGGGTTGATGTAACGAAGTTATAAAGGTGAGATGGATTTTGAGCTGAAGGAGCAAAGTGAGTGCCTCTCATATTCACGTTGTCTTATATTGGAATTTTTTTTTTTTTTTTTTTTCCTTGAGATACTTGCATCTCTCCCTCCCTTCCTTCATGAACCCATTACACATCCTCTCGTCATCAACAAAACCTTCACAGTGTCTCGGTGATATGATTCACCTTCTATCCATTGAAAGTTTCTTATCACTCGAGTGTAATCCCTTCCTGGGCAAATCAAAACTCCCTCCCTGCTGTACACGCTGCCAGGGTCAGCATAATAATTGTATCCACTTCATATTTTCCTGAAAATCGGAATAATTACCTGATGACTTAAGCAAGTGGAAGGAACGGTGACTTGAAAGACTGTGGTTTGCCGTATGTTAGATTTACGCGAATAAGTGGTGTCCACAAGAGACAGGTAAGTTTTTAAGCGGTTATTCAAGGTGTCCATACAATAATATAGAAACAAAAGACATAATATAGATGGGATGAGGAAGTTAGGAAGCATGTGAAAGTTATGCTAGCAAAGTATGTAGCCAAGTTCACTGTGAGTGCAGCAGGGTAAAAGAGAATGTTGTGTGAATGCAATGGAGTGGTAAGAGTCTATATTTTAAGTGGTCATGTACGTCTGTCCTGCCTGCTGCCACAAACTGAAAGCTGTCTCTATTTATATGGCCCATATGTCTCTCCTGCCTGCTGCCACAAATTAGTCAGTGTGTGCCAGTACCGTAGAGTTCTTCCACTTCCACACATCCTGGCAGGAACTGCAGTTGATTACTTAGGCCTTCCCAGTGTTGCCACGAACTTATCAGTGTGTAAGAGGATCAGTTTCACTCGTTACACCTCACGCATCCTGGCAAAAAAAGGCTAATGATCACATAGATGTATTATTTGCGGGATACAGGCAAACCCCAACACAATCTGCACAGAAGCTCTATAAAGCGTCCAAGCTGTTCTAGGACTGTGTTTCACTGTCCCGTCCTGCTCTTCCCCGTCCTGTTCATTTTCCAGACTCCAGCTACCATTATCATCATCACTAACATCATCATGATCATAATTATCAGTATCATCACTATCAAAATCATTGTCCGTTCTGTCCACCTAAACATTCCTTGCTACCTTCTGAACTGTTTTTTCCTTATGTTTTCGGCTTTCTCCTCTCTGGCCACCTCAGATGACTCGCCCCTCGCCCTACACCGAGCAACAACTGCACCAGATCTATTGATCCTCCACAGCCTGGACTTCTTTTGGATCCCTCTTCAGTTAGAATAAAAATCCAACACTTTCGTATCAGCATAATCGCACCATGGGTCTGTTGGCTTTGTAAATGAAGCCTTTGATTTTACAGTAGAGGCCTACAGTACAATGCGAGTACATAAACACTGTAACAATATACTGAGAACACCAAGGACGTACCTACCACTAAGTCTGACACAAGAGGAAAAATGGACACTTTTGTTGTCTAATCTGTTACCATCAGGAACCCTTGTGTAATTCAGCTTTACATGTTAATGAATATAATAATATTGTGCCGCCAATATTTACCGAAGAACACTAATTTGCTGTCCAATTTGGATTAATGGTTTACAGGCTTATTTACTACACACAGTGACTGCAATGATTACATGATTTCCCCTATACAAATTATTTTCTAAAAGAGACGGTATGTTTGGGCATGTGGAGAGGGGACGGAGAGTGAGAGACTAACTAGGAGAATGCATGTGAAGGAGAGATGGAGGGGAGAGGGGGAGGGGAGATCGAGGATGAGATGGAAAGATGGAGGAGACAGGTATAAGAGAGAGGGGGTGTAAGTTGAGGGAGGAGGGAGGGCAGCGAAATGGCAGGGTCTGGGGGAATGAAGGGAAGGGGAACATATGGGAGGAAGGATATTTGAATATTAACCCAGTAAGGCTTGGAAAAACATCCCCAGCACCCAGGTAGGTCTAATTATAACTGTGAATTTTTTCAACATCTGAGGGAACCAAAATTAATGAACAATACGTGGATGATGATTTATTTTAAAGAACCTGGTAAATATGAGACAAAAAGCAGACGTTAAAAAAATAAGGAAACAAGAATGAACACTCAGCCAGCGCAACAGTCGCATCCACCAACTGGTCTTAGAGGCTAAATATCTGAGTCTGTCCTGCTGATCCTGACATTCGGACAGGTTAAGCACTCAAAATCGAATAACTTCTGCTTGTTGCCTAACCATTAACCCTTCCACAAAGTCTGGTTCGGATCAGAACAAAAGTGCTTTATTTAGATTTACCCAGTAATCTTGACCGTTGACCTTTCCCTGTAGACCTTGATATTTGATTCACTGTTCTCAACTTGCCAAATCACTTTATCCTTGTTTTACCCCAAGAATTTCCACAACGGTTGGAAAAGGCTACATTGAGCAAAACTTTAAGTTGACTTTGCCAAGTGACCTTGGCCTTCGACCTCATTGTTTCCAAAAAATGATAAATTATCCTCTTGGGTGATCCTCAACTCATCCACCAAGTGGCATGACTGAAATCAGATCAAACTTTTTTAGTTAATTAGATTCACACAAATTCACATGGGTCGGAAATTTGCCTTCTGGCCCTCGGGAATTTGACCTTTAACTGCACTCAAAAATCGAATCCTTTTATTTCCTCCCTTATCACCAACCCGTCCCCCAAAGTTTCGGTCTTAATCAGATTAAAATTGTATAAGCTGACCTTGTCATGGCTTATAGTCCTCAGAAATAGCGTCAGTCTCTTTGATAATCACTCAGCTTATCCACCAAGTTTGATCCAAATTAGTCACCAAGCATTTTAGTTACTTTGTCCACACAAAAACACACAGGTTGAACTTTGACCCTGGCCTGTGCCCTTGATCTACTGATTGACGGTTCTCGACACTGAATCCCTTCGTTCTTTCCCAACACTTAAACCTTCCTCCAGGTTTAGTTCATATCCACATAAACACTGAGTTGTCCTCAAGTTCTGTGACCTCCTGGCCTTTCCCTGTGATTTTGACTTTGACTGAGCACTCTCAAACTGTAATCCTTTTATTCTTGGCTTACCCTCAACCCCTTCCACAAAGTTTGGTCTACATCGGGTAACAACTATTTGAGTGGCGGCTATCCTGTTCTAAAAGACATCACGTTTGTAGCTTGGCTGACCTTCAACCCGTCAATCAAATTTGGTTAAGACCGGATTAAAACTCTTTGAGGAATTTTAAGAAGTGCGCGCGCGCACACACACACACACACACACACACACACACACACACACACACACACACACACACACACACACACACACGGGTCTAAATTTATCTGCCTTCTAACCATTGACTGTCTTAAAACTGAATAACTTGTTCCTGTCATTACCCTTCTTCCCTTCCTTCAAAGGTCTAAATTAGATGAAAACTGTTTAGCTAGTGCAGCTACGTCCAAATGTTAGCCTAGCCTTGTGAAACTATCTTTTGACCTTATCATGTCTGTAAGTTAAACACCTTATGATGTTTCAAGTCAATCACTGTTATTTCATAAGCAGTTCTGTGAGCAATGTTAATTATAATGTCCCTCTGACTAAACATAATCACCATAAGGAGAGTGAACGCTGCCAACCTCATTATAAAATGTTATGATTTTTCAGTTATCGTGTGCAAGAGTAATTTCTTCTCAGACCTTTCATCGGTAAAACCAATCGGCTCAGTAGCAATTTTTACCGTGTTAAATTTGCATACATTACTTGTGCTTTTCCTTTTTGTCATTTTATATTATGCGGAATTTAAGTATCTTTCATTAAACTGGAAATTTATAATAATGGCACCCGAAATGCTTGTGAAAAAGAAACCAATTATTCTCTGTTAACTGTTGCTTGTGATTATGTTTCTCTATATGTTGATGGTTGTATACAGACACAGTGGAAATGTTAGACAATGAGGGTAAGGAGGATGGAGCAGAAGTAACAGATTTAAAGTGGCTGATCAGGAGAAAACCCTTCCATCAGACTCAATGTCCGTGACATGATCAAGGCTGCAGGGTAACGAAGAGAAGCAAAACACTGAGACTGATTGAAAATTAAGAAAAATATAGCAAGAGAGAGTAGTTGATTAAGTAATGATTGTGACTGGGACTGAGGTTGGAGGGGATGTGGGGGAAAGAGGGAGACGAGAAAAAGTGAGAAGAGGAAAGGAAAGGGAGCAAGAAAGAGAATGGAGAGAGAAGAGATGCGGGAAAAATGGCACAAGAGGAAGGGGAGTTAAAGAACAGAAGAGGACAAAGTGAAGGAGGGAAGAGTTATGGAGGAGGAGGAAAATGGATAAGAAGAAAGAGAGAGAGAAATAGTCAGATATATCACGACATAGCTGAGATAAATATGTATCATAGTGAAAAAGTGTAGAACTTCCAGTTGAGTGAAGGATGGAAACAATGATTTGTGCTAAAATAAACATTAACACTCCTGGTCAACCATAAACCACAAAATGCAGAAACAAGATCACCTTTACCAATCACTACAAAACCAAAGTGAATATGTTGTCAATGTACAGCACACCATTCTTTAAGTAAACTCTTTATCTGGAAAACCCCACTTCTAAACATTCGAAATTTCATGTGGAAGAAAAGATATTCTAGGAGTACTTTATAATTTGGTCAAAGCTTCTACACTTGAAAAAAAAATGGGCTGAAAACAATGGAGCTTCAGCAATTACAACAAAGTATCAGGCTTTGTTGACTGAAATAAATCACGATATTATTCACAATATCCGCCAACAGCCAACCTATTATCAGTGTGCACAGACCGGGGACGTAATAGGAATATGAAACTCTCATCCTGGTTCTATGGTCCACCAGGTACGATAATATAAATAACCCCGCTGCAATTACGGTAGTCAGACAAGTGTTTATTGGTCCCCACTGCCGAAAACAGTATCATTCCCCTTCAGAATACAGTGCATCCTTGAACACACCCAAACATCGTCACTTCCCACTTCCATTACACAGACAACTGTTGGTTGTGATGAACGGTAATCCAAGTTCAGAACATCTTGAGGAGAGGACAGCTTCATTAAAACTTCTTTACTTTATTCTGTGTGATGTGAGATAAGCTTTGTTATATGGATGGAAAGGGTGCAACACTGTCAGTCCTCTTGCCGTTATACCAAATCCTACATTTGCCAAAATTTCATTATCCCTCTTATCCTCAATTCCATACCGGTTCGTCCAAAATTGATTGAGGATGGGCTATTAGCCTTCACTCCTTCCAGTTGCTTTCCACGTCACATTTTCTTTATCTGTTATCTCGGTTTTCTTCGTCGTGTTACTTATCACTTCCAGTTCAC
>NW_027642586.1:0-4995 GCF_032717465.1 Coenobita brevimanus | reverse complement strand
TCACCCACCCCACCCCACCTGCTCCACCCACTACACTTATCCCCCCCTCTCTATCTAACCTCCCTGCCCATCCCACCCCAACCTAACACCCGCCATCCCAACCTATCCATCTGGCCACCAACTTGCCCACAAAGCCACTAAGCTTGAATCAACAGCAGAATGACTTGCTAGTTTCCAAATGCGCCTATGTATGCACGGGGAGACACACGCACACACACACACACACACAAACACACACACACACACACACGAGAGAGAGAGAGAGAGAGAGAGAGAGAGAGAGAGAGAGAGAGAGAGAGAGAGAGAGAGAGAGAGAGACTATTGGGAAAAAACATGGCAGAAGAAAGTCAGTGGAGAGGAGGAGAAAATAGTTGGTAGGAATGAAAGAGAAGTAAAAATAAAGAACAAGAAATGAATAAAAACAGAGAGAAAAACAATAACTGTGAGAAAGGCAGCATTATTTACTATGCTTGACTTTAGTGTATATTGTATATAATGCTAAATATGAATGACTGAAACAATGTTTTTTTCTCGAAAATTATGAACTGATCAATCAAGTTAAAGATAATGAATGTTTAGTGACAATATCGAAGAAGTTAAATTGGAGATAGGGCATCATAACCAGGTTTGGTGAGTTACTGTTCATTGTAGTCACACACAGGCCCAGGCTACCCAGAGCTTCCTTTACCGGCATCCATTCAGTTCATACCTGCATAAAGAAATGCACTGTTATCATTGAGGCCGGAGCCTCTGGTCATTGAGGCCGGAGCCTTAATGACCAGAGGCTCCGGCCTCAATGGTCGATAGGCAAAAAAAAAAAAAAAAAATCAATTCACTGGTTTAATGTAACTTTGTGCAGTTTTGCGATGATTAATGTTAAAGAATCCACAAATATTGCTGGAGGCAGAGCAAGAAGTTGAGGTGAGCGGAGGAAGAGGATGGGGGAAGGACAATGAATGGGGCGATACTCAATACTCCCTCCGTTTCAGAACCTGGAGAACCCTTGGAGTACCCTTGGAATCTCCAACAAAGGACACTTATTATGCTTGTCAGCATCTGAGAGGATCAGGACGCCACGCACATCACGTGAAACTCTCTCACAAATAGAGGATATGATTTTACTGACAAGATCCGCTGTTTCAGTCAGGAACCACTCTGTTCTAAGGACAATTTCATATTCTTGAGAATATCTTGGTTGCTTCCTGGACAAAAGCATGAGACTAGGAAGAAGGTGGCAGTCAGACACAGTAATAGGAGCACTGACGCCTCCAAAAGGAAGATTAAGAAGCGCAGCCTATAACAAAAGAAAATAATTAACACACAAACGACGGAAGAGAAAAACACTGAATAGCATCTGGGGTGAGATGGCAGAGTGAAGACTGTAAAAGAAATTTATCTATCCATTAATAACTACCGGTACGTCTGTTTTCCTATCTATGTATCTGTCTATTCCCAGTCTGACATCGCAGCTAGTAAGCAGATGATCTAAAAATAGAAAATCCAGACATTTCCATCCTTACTCACGTACGACCTACTTCCCACAAGCATAATGTTATAAAGTGTAAGCGAGCAGGGTAATAAGCGTGGTTAATAATAAATGGGTGAGAGCGCCATGGTCCAGCACAAGAGTTGGGGTGAGGAATGGTGGGGATCGGCTGATGGTGTAATTCTCTGTGAAGCAACTGATTATATCCCCAAACCCAAGTAGAATAATTACACGTCACACAGCTGCCCACGGCTGCGCACGGTCATCTTCCATAACCAGGAGGCAGATCGATGCTCAAGAGGTCGGTGAGCAGAGTGTCGGGTGACATGGGATAAGGGTAAGGGGCAGTAAATATTTATCCCAAGAAGAGCACTCACAGAGCGTATACATCCTCCAAGGCAGTACCATCCTACTCGTTTGATCTTGACGATTGACATATATATATATATATATATATATATATATATATATATATATATATATATATATATATATATATATATATATATATATATATATATATATATAACTTTTGCTTCTGATGCTCCTCAATTATTACTCCAAATATGATGAAATTCCAGTCAAAGTAAAACCAATTTAACGGAGACAACTAGGCTTCCAAGTAATTAAAAAATGTAATATCTCCAGGAAAGACTGAATCATAAGTGACGATGAGGCTCTTGACAGAACGGAGGGACAAATAAAATAAAAGGTGGACACAGGACAACAAACTGGGAAAAATATGAGATCAACGAAGAGAAGAGGAAGTGAGGAAATACATGGAAGTGTCAGACGCAAGCTAAGGTCAAGGTGTGTCATCAGAAAAGTTTTGCAATACACAGCTTTGAGCCAATATAAAACAAATCCTCAGGGTACTATACACATAATCTCACTGATCCGCCTGTAGAATGTCGTAACAACTTTGTCGTCAGAAAAAGGAGCAACATTTATCTGACATATTGTTGAATTTCTAATCTGACAACGAATTCAAAACTCCTCAAGCCTTCCAGAAGGAATACAAGAACTCAGTGTAAACCTAATCCTAATCACTACAGTATTGCTCAAGATAATGACATCGTAATATAGCACTGCTTCCTCTTACAGAAAAGCTTAATGTGACTTTAAGGATCAATAATTTCGTGCACCACCCTGCCAACACCACTAGTCCGCCACAGTACCAGTGATTAATGATGTATATCATGGTACATTAAACTGGTCGTAAAACCATGTGAAGCAGAATGACAGAATGAGGCGGGGAAAATAAGAAGATATGACAGATCAGAAGAGGATAAGACTGATAAAAAAGCTGCATTTTCCTTAGAATTACTGTATGTCAAGATCGGTCTCGACCGGTTCTGACGTGTTCTGGTGACAGGTTTCAGACAAATCAGACTGGTCAAAAGCGGTCCTGCCTCTAAACCTGGACAGATTTTACTCAGTCCTGTGCATAAGGATGCGCGGTTGCACTGGGCAACAGGAATAGCCACGAGCGTCCATACACGGGGGTAAACAACTGATTTGGCAAAGATGGCGGACAGATGTAAAAGATAAATACTTTTTAAAAAATCAAACTTCGAACTAATGACAGGCAACATTACCATGGGATGGTGATATAAACGTAGATAATACTTGAAAAAAATACTTGATTGAGCCTGATTTGAAAAACAATAATCAGTTGTGGCTGACTTAGTGAGATAAAAATTGTTTTGGGAGATGTGCAAAGCTTATGAATCTCTATGGATTTTTGTAAGGCACAACTAATTCCCAGACATAATTCCTTAAGGACGTGTACTGCAACTATTGCCTCCGGTTATCACAGTTCTGTTAACACTGAACAGGTAAACAGCAGGTTTACATCACTTCAAGGTGTATAAAGAAGCTATTACCAAGATTATCATTGTGACACACAAGCGAGTTGTCACATTTTTCATTTATATGACATAGTAACGGTTACTGTGTACGCTGATAACGAAGATGTTTATGGCTAAACTGATATTATAATCCTAATCTTTCTTTCACGTAACTCAGCCGAATCCTTCATGGCTCCGCCCACTAGATCCTCCAGCCAATAGGAGCAACATTCAGGACGGTACTGGTCTAAAATCCACCCTCGCGAGCACCTAGTAGGTCTAGAAAGTTTACATAGGTCTCAACAGGTCTAATAAATGAAAAAGCCTCACGAAAACACGGCTTAAAACTGTGCGTGAGCCACCATGGCATCGACAGGATTAAGGCTGAAGGCTCGAGGGAGACAGATGACAGGTGAAGGGTGGGGCAAACACAGAAAACAGGGAAAAGAGTATTGAGGAAAATATAACACACGATAAACTATATAGAAAACCGATGCTGATGACTGATGTTGACTGGGTCTACAGGTGGAGGGGATGTGGACAACATGCAGAGGAGGAAAGAGAAGAGGAGAAGGGACAGATAAAGAAAAGAAAGGGTAGCGACGAGAGAGGAAAAAGAAGGGTGAGATGGGAAATGAGCGAGGAAAGTACACCTAATAAGAAGAAAGACAATACTGCAGAGGTGTGTGTGTGTGTTAGAGAGAGAGAGAGAGAGAGAGAGAGAGAGAGAGAGGAACTGAGAAGGACGAAAGAAGGGAAAGGATTAGGTAAAGTGACTGAGAGAGGAATGCGGGTGGAAAAAGGAATGAGAGGAGAGGAGTGGCAAGAAAGGATAAAGTGAATGATGTAGAGAGATAGGAAAGAGAGAGTTTCTGAAAAAGAAGTCGAGACAGAGAGTAGAAAAAGGGAAGGCAAGGTAGAGAAGGAAAGAAGGAAGGGAAGAAAAAGGAAGCGGTAGAGGGAGACGGTGTGACGATGAGAAGGATACAGTACATAGCAGGAAAGAGGAGGATGGCTAGAGAGATAAAGTGATGTAGAGAAAGAAATAAGGAAAGAAAACCAGAAAGCTTGAGCACTAAATGAGACGAGAGGTCACAAACGCACTTATTCACTTGGAAAATTCAGGACACTTTTCCTGTCACAAGTTCCTGGATAAAATCTAGGGGATCTGCCTCCCCGGGAGGACTAGAGTTAATGTAGCACATTATATATGGACAACAGTAAACATGCAGTGATGTCGCGCATTACACAAATCCAGCAACACAGGCGGGTGCTTTATAACAGCATAGTTGATGCATCATATCAAAGTCAGAACTTTTAACAGGGTAGCCTGTCTTTTTGTAACACTGGTCATGTTGGTCCACATGGCCAAGCCAGTCTGCTGGTAGCACTGGCCATGTCGGTGCAGACGGTCCAGCCTGTCTGATGGAAATACTGGCCATGCTGGTATAGGTGGGCCATCCTGTCTGCTGGCAGCACTGTCCATGTTGGTCCTTATGGCCCATCCAGTCTGCTGGCAACACTGGCCATGTTGCTTGAAGGGGCTCATCCTGTCTGATGGCAACACTGGTCATGTTCGTCCACATGGCCCACCTGTCTGCTGGCAAAACTGGCCATGTTGATATAGGTGGGCCATCCTGTCTGCTGGCAACACTGATC
>NW_027642585.1:0-24181 GCF_032717465.1 Coenobita brevimanus | reverse complement strand
CCTATACCTGAAAACATTGTGTAATGATTCAAGCCGGACACTCGTGAGAGTGAAGCAGATACAGCGAAGGTGAGGCAAGGTCGAATGAGGGTGAGGCAACAAGGGTATGGGGGTGAGGGAGGAGTGGTATGAGGGTGAGGGAGGAGTGGTATGAGGGTGAAGGAGAGGGGTGGTGTTGAGGAGGGAGATGGGGTGGTATGAGGGTGAGGCAAGGATGGTGTGTGGGTGAGGCAGGGGTGGTATAAGGGTGAGGCAGGAGTGGTATAAGTGTGAGGAAGGGAGTGGGGAGAGAGCTGGGATCCTGAGGAAAACTAACATCGATAAAGTACTGGACGAATTTACAATACATCAGCAGCAACTACCATGTACAAAGAGGCACTGTCGGTCAGAAACCTCATGAGCTACAACCTGCAAACCTCTTCAAGTCATACAGCAATTTAGTCATCTGCTTCTAAACTGGTGTCAGTACAAGTAGGCAGACGAGTGTCTAGTGTTACCTGTAAGAATGACACAGTACAACTTATGCAGTGGGTCACAAACAATTCATCTCGTCAGTATAATGCTATGATTTTCTGTTATACATTATCTAAGTTTCAACACAGCACACACTTTGACCAGGTGTTATTTTTAAGGTAAAACCCGCACTAACTACGTAACCGCCTGGGGTAACAGGATAAAGATTTAGATTACACTGCCATGATGAGACCTGCCACGTTAAAGGTTTACTTTTATCATCACACTTGCCGCACTACCGCTATGCTCAACGACCCTCCTGTGGTCCAATTGATGCTCGTACTGCTGACCCCTCTTTCCCCACTTAACACTCCCACATCATGTCTAACTTTCCCTCCCGAACTCACACAACCCGTCCCGCTCACTCACCTACCCGATGAGGGCCCCTGATATCTGTTAAGGCGGTAGCCGTGACTTACAGCAGCATAAAGCTGACCTGCTCAAGACTCTGGCACCAGCAGACACCAACGAAGTCACTTCTTTACCATTCTCACTTCCACCTACCCTAGACATCATCCACACTAACCTTCTGCCTTCTCGCACCTAATATAAGAGTACTTTATTCACGTACTACGAGTATACACATTCCTGCTACCTTGTTTTCCAATCCTACCTCCATCCAACCCTCAGCTAACACTCCTCTTCCATCTCCATCTCTAGTATCCTCCTCCTACCTTGTCTTCCACCTTTACCTTTATCTGTATGGCACATAATTGATACCCAACTGAAATTTAATGTAAGAAATATACTATCTCACCAGTGTCAACATTCACCTTCACCAGAGAAATTCCAGGCTACCACACAGACTAACCTAGATAAATCTTCAGTTTCTCAAGTTGTCAAGCCAATATCACACTTTCCTCCCAGACTATACAAATGGAGGCCCATCCCACAATAAGTGCCACCCTGCAAGAAAGGTCCTGTTGCCATGATACTTTATAACGGAGTTGACCAGCTGTATACAGATAAGACTGGAGGTTGTAGGCAGGAGGAGAGCTTGGCTGCAGGAAGTTGTGGTAAAGGTGATCAGTTGTATGTGGTACTATACAGTAAGGTATCTGAATGATTAAAAACAGATGACCCTGGTATGGAGGAGAGATGTTGTGCAGTGGATTAAAAAATGTGTTGCCGTATCTGTCGTGATACAAATGGTTATTTCGAGTACATGTTCACCGAAAACTGTTGAATGGACGCCAAAGAAAGTCTTGAAAGAAGAGAAAGAAGAGGAAAAGGAATAATGAAAAGGGTAGGAGCTACTTGTATTAATGCAGCAAAAGGACGCCTCTGTCACAACCTTTCCTTGTTGGGGAAAGGGAAGGGACAGCGGGGGATTTGAACCAACCCTAGACTCATGGGTCAACTTGGTGATTCGGTCACTTTAATGCTGGCCCCAGATTTGGAGAACGTTCTCATGGTGGATTCAAGCAACATCGACTGGCAGTGAGTTTGTGAGGTGGACACTCACAAGCCAACGCCAGTCCACAACAATCAGATAAACAACCCTACACCTTACAAATGTTGTAATGGTTTTCCGTGATGAGCTACCTTGACAGGCAGCTGTCAATCACAACACCAGAGCGACACAGCTAGGAGCAAGACAGACCTGAGTGAACAGGTCTCACTGCATCAGATATATCTAATATACTATAGCAGTAACCGCGTGTGTGTGTGTGTGTGTGTGTGTGTGTGTGTGTGTGTGTGTGTGTGTGTGTGTGTGTGTGTATTTTGGGCAGCCAGAACTACACATTCAAATCGCACCAAAATTGGCATAAAAATCGCAAAAAAATCGCTGACACGATTGAAAAACTTTTACTATATTTAATGAGCGATCAAAGTTTGACCAAAAAACTCCGCTCCCGGTGTAAGTGCGTGAAATTAGGGTTGTGATCACAATAGAGTTTTTGATAGCTTTATATAAACAAGACTTGGATTACCTGAAATGATCGCAACGAGTGCGCGAAGCGTGTGGAAACGAGTAAGAAGCACGGGGAAATGAATGCGAAGCATGAGAAAGAGAGCGCGCAGTGCGACAGCCCTCCGCAGGAGCAAGTGCAAGGGGCCTGAAGGGCCCACGAGCACTTATACTGTACTATGAAACGTAGAAATATACTGAGAGTAATGTTTAAACCGCAACGGATATCCTTTTCATTCAGAACATGCGAACCAGACAAAAAGGACAATCATAATTACTTGGTAGGCTAACCATCTGTACTAGTAGGATGTGAGGAGCAAAGTTCACTGCCTATCTGTTGCTGTCACCCTACGGTCACAGTCACCCTACTCTCACAGTCACACTACTGTCTCACTCTCACCCTACAATCACGCTCATTGTATGGTAAAACTGTCACCCACTATCATGGTCATCCTACTGTCACAATGTCACCCTGCTATCACTGACCCTCTTATCACCCCATTAACCTGTCATACTGTTACTCCTAGTGCCACACTGTCACCTCTTTCAATGAGTCACACTAACTGGTAAAACTGTCACCTCACTATCATAGTCATCCTACTGTCACACTGTCACCCTACTATCATTGATCCTCTTATCACTCCATTATCCTGTCATACTGTTACCCTAGTGCCACACTGTCACCCTATCAATGAGTCACACTAACTTTACCGTCATACTCACCCTAAAGTAACTCTGCCACCCACCAATCACAATGTCCCCTTAGTCATGTCATCACCGTACTGTCACACTGTTACCCTACCGTCACCTCGCTGTCTCACTCATCCTGCTGTCACACCGTCATCCTACTGTCACTGTCATCTTACTGTTTCATCGTCACCCAGCAGACAAAATGTCACCGTATAAACTTGCTCCATTGCACTTCCTCCCATCCCGTGTTCCTAAATCAAGCCAGATATCCCCCTTCTGGTCAAATCGGCTGGGGACTACAGGTCTTCGCGGTTCCGTCAGTCCGTCAGTACGTCCGTCAGTCCATCTGCAATTTTGTGCCCGCTCTGTAACTTCCACATACATGTACAGATATTCATGTAACTTCACACAACTGTTCCCTATACCATGACGGTGTGTAGCGTGCAACAACCAGCCACCTACTCCCAAAATCAAGGTCATACTTGGGGCTTAAACAAGGTCGGGCGCTGTCATACGTATTGCTATCATACCCACATTGTTTACACAGTACATATGTATGGTTATCATCCGGTACGGGACTTTGTATTGCATGGCAATACCGGACGCTGTCATACGTATTGCTATCATACCCACATTGTTGACACAGTAAATATGTATGGTTATTGTCCGGTAGGGGAACTTTGTATTGCATGGCAATACTTCATTACCTTGTTTATTCTTCCTCTCATTCTGTCTCCTTGCTCACTGCCTTTTCTGTCACATTTCTTCCGCCTCTTCCCTTCTATACTTCACCACCACCTTTCCTTCTTCCCTCAAAGTCCATCATTCCACGGTAGTGTCACCTCCTACAATCTAACTCTGTCAGAATGAGAATGATCATGCTAACTGCTGGAGGATTTAAGGGTCGCTGCGGAAAGGTGGGAGGGGAGGAAACATGGAGAGGGAAGGAGGGGAGAGAAGGAGGAGGAAGAAAAAACATGGAGAGGGACAGAAGTAGGAAAGGAGGGAGAGAAAAAGAAGAACGCACGAGAGAAGGAGGGAAGGACAGAGGAGGAGGAAAGAAGTTTGACAAGGAGAGAGGAGGAGGAGAACTAAGGAAGGGAGACGAGGAGAGGAAAGGACGAGGAAGGGGAGGGGAACAAGGAAAGGAAAGGAGAAGAAGAGATGGAGACAAGGAGGAGGAAGGAGAGTAGAAATGAGACAAGGAGGAGGAAGGAGAGTAGAAATGAGACAAGGAGAGCGAAGGGAGAGAGAAAAAAGAAAAAAAAAACATGGCGAGGAAAGGAGTAGGGAGAAGTGAGACAACCAGAGGAATGGAGGAGAGAAAGGGGAAAAAAAAAGGAGAGAAAAGGAGGAAAGGATAAAGAAGGGAAGGAAAGAAAAGGAGTAGAATAGAAGGGAAAGAAGGAGAGGAAAGGAGGGGAGATGATCGGAGACAAGGAGCGGGAGCAAGGAAAGGAGGGAGACAAGGAATTGGAGAGAAGGAAGGAGGGAGACAAGGAGAGGAAGGGAAAGAAGGAGCGAGACTAGGAGAAGGAGGGAGGCAGGGAAAGAGGGAGACAAGGAGAGGGAGGGAAGGAAGGAGGGACACAAGGAGAAAGGGGGAGAGAAGGAAGGAGAGAGACAAGGAGAGGGAGGGAAGGAAGCAGGGAGATAAGGAGAGGGAGGGAAGGAAGGAGGAAGACAAGGAGAGGGAAGGAAGGAAGGAGGGAGACAAGGAGAGGGAGGGAAGGGGAAGGAGGGAGGCAAGGAGAGGGAGGGAAGGAAGGAGGGAGACAGTGAGTGGGCAGGAGGAGGAAGGCTGGGGAATTACTGGACAGAGACAACCAAGAAACGTTCAACGGGGTTAGGGGAAGATTACAAGTACAAACACTGGCCCTTCCAATGTCAGTATTTCTTTTACTGTGGTTGTGGTGAGAAACCCAATGGAAGCAGAGATGACACGTGGGACACGACTACCCCTGACGGTGTTGTTCATCCTCATACAATAACCTCTCACACGACCACCACCAGAAGGACCGTCACATTATGCAATAACTAGAGGTCAAGAAATCATAGGTTCCTTCATTCAGTGCTAACAGTATTAAACAGGCAATATCAACGTAGGATACTGTGGATTTTGACCAGGATATAAGGAAGATCAATAAATATCTAGAATAACCAGTCAGACTTACAACAGATAAGTGGACACTTCAACAAATTGTAACTTGCAATACTTTGGTGATAGAAACTCCGTGTACAAACAGCTAGATAAGGAATTTATTACAAGCTCACAGTAAAATAGTCTGCCCGGCTAGGCTGCCTGATATGAACTGATGCAATAACGCCGTCTTCAGGCGTGGGAAAGTGTGCTGACCTAGCAAGTTTAGTGGGGGCATGTATGCATTAGGGGGGCATATATACATCGGGGGGTAGACATATTGTGGAGGGGGTACACTACTCCCCCGGGTAGCTGAGATGGTGTCTCCTGACACCGGGAGTGAAATGGTGTTGGATTATAGTAGTAAGGCAGGACCGGGAGGTGTGTATAAGGGATAAGTATGATACAGGGGCAGTAGGGGAGACATGGCCATGTTGAGGTGAGGGAATTAGAAGGATATATACATATAAGATATACAAGGATTAATAGGTACAAATCCAGTAAGGGTCGAAGGTATACATAAACATAATGGGAATTACACAATAATAGTTTGATACATGATAAACAAGGAGTAGATATGAGAGTTCTATTGTTGTTCTTCCTTCATTTTTTTTTTTTTTTTTTTTTCTGTAGGATACACTGTCACTCAGTAATGCATGAAAGAAATACCATCATTTTCTAGTAGGCAGAGTGCTGTTCACAGGTTGGTTAAATGTTAGATGGCAATGGTAGTCACGGAATGTGAGGGCACTAAGTACGGGGAGTTTCTACGTCGTGTGTAGGGCGTACTATGCCGGTAGCGACTCTGATTTCCTGGAGTCGACGTTCCATTTTTCTGACACAACAATGCACTGCACAGATGATGAGTAGAAAACCTATGAAAGCGATAACCACAGGGGTAAACACAACTGTTGGATGAACCCATGAACGGCTGAAGGCCAGAGAGAATTGATCCATAATGAAATCACTGTCATTGAGGAAGGTGAGCATGCGCAAGATTAGGGAGGTGATGTTAATGTTGGCAGATGGTAGGGTAGAAGGCATGTCGAGCGGTTGAAAGATGTCATAGGAGTGATTACTTAACAGCCTGGTGATAGCGAGTGGCGTAAGTGATGACGGACTCGGATTTGACGGGTACAATAGTCAGGTGCTTTGTGAAAGAGACCATTAGTGTGAAGGACGGAGTGAACGGAAGAACCAGGACACATGATTGTGACAGAGATGGGAACAGCAATGATGAAGTACTGGACATGGTTGAGGTGAGCATGGTGGACCGGGAGGTCAGGAGCTGGGACAAAAGAACAGGCCGAGTAGATGGAATGGTTGCGAACTAAAGCAGACTCACAGGGTGTAGCACTGCTAGGGAAGATAGCGAAAAGGTGGGCAGCACAGAGACGAGAGGTCGGAGTAAGGGAGGAACATTGCTGGAGGTCTGTGGAAGAAAGGAAGGCAACAGAAAGATGATCATGGGAGAGTAGGAAATATTCTGAAGGAACAGATACCTGTAACAAGGAGTTGTTGAGGCGGAAAGGGAAGGGAATGATGTGGAAAAGGTTAAAGGTTATGGCAGAACGGAGAGGAATATGGACGACGACGTATGTAGTGAGAAGAGTGGCTTCGAGAACAGGATAATAATATTCAAGGGAGGAGTAAGGGATGACTGGGGAGAGACCGAAGGTGGAGTAAGCCCATTCCAGGACAGAACGGAGAGCTGAGACAGGTACTAAGTCGGCAGTGACACGTCCATTGATAGCATCGACCAGGATACGAACCAAGGTAGAGACTTGAGACAGGAGAGAGTCAACGGCCAGTTGGAGATTATCCATGTTGAGTTTGAGGTAGAAGAACTGAGAGATAACGTTGAGATCTGAAAGGTGGCGTTGTAAGATATCGGTGAAATTGGGTAGAGTGGACGTGACTTCATTGAGTTGGGTTTCAGGGCATCTGTTACTTATGTATTACAATTGCCAGGAGAGTGGGAGGAAAAGGTTATAGAGATACTCATTCGGGTTGTGTGTCCCCATGAGGGCCGTGAGATGGTTCCTGATTCCGTGGAGCTGGTGTGCGTAGGCAGGTAGGGCAATGGCTACGTCAGCCAGGGGCGCAAGATTGTAGCGCAAGGAGGCTACGGCTTCGATAAGCATTACCTCGCCTCCCGAGCCGACCAAGGCCCCAGGACGTACTCCACCATCGTCCTGACCTGACCCAGACCCCAGGAGGGTCAGCACTGCCAGCAGGGAGATCGCTAACATCGTACCTAGAAAATCAGGGTAGAGTTAATGGGGAGGTACGTGAAGAGGTTGGTGGGCAGAGCGCAGTTTGGACCGATATTGATTGGTTGATGAATGAGCAGGTGGAGATGGAGATGAAGGAGACTGAGGGATAGGTGGAGACAAGGTAGACTGAGGGATGGGAGGAGGGGAAGAGGGGGCAGAAGGTTGTGTAAGTGACTCTTTCAACACGAGGCCACGGGGTGCGTGCTTTAAGTCATCGACGTGGACCCATCTGGTGTCCCTAGTGGACAGGTCCTGGAGGTGAAATTTGTTGCCTTGTTGAGTGAGGATTCGGTGGGGCCCTGTAAATTTGTCATCCAACTTGGAGGAACGCGTATGGGTGCGGTTGTGTGAAAGGTGAGCACTGGTGAGAAAAAATGGTACACTGAAAAGCACAGCCAAGGTATAGAGGCACGGAGGAGGGGCGAGGCTGGCAGATGCGAGTCGTCGTGTATCTTGTTGTATCACTAAAAATCCAAGGAGGCGGTCAGAATGTGATGGTTCGAAACACCGCTGCTACCAAATGTAACTTGCAATACTTTGGTGATAGAAACTCCGTGTACAAACAGCTAGATAAGGAGTTTATTACAAGCTCACAGTAAAATAGTCTGCCCGGCTAGGCTGCCTGATATGAACTGATGCAATAACGCCGTCTTCAGGCGTGGGAAAGTGTGCTGACCTAGCAAGTTTAGTGGGGGCATGTATGCATTGGGAGGGGACATATATACATCGGGGGTAGACATATTTTGGAGATGGTACAAAATAAATGCAGTTATAAGTGTTCTTTACGGACGAAAGTAAGTCAAATATAGAGGAAACTTATATGGGTAGATGTGAAGTTCCAGGAGAAGCAGCAGGCTGATTGAATGTGGGTGATGACAAATGTACACCGTGCTATTGACGGGGGATGTACAGAGCAAGAGATTTTATTGCATTCTACCGGGGGACAAATGGAAGAGGGAGGGCGGCAAGGATATTGTGGGGGGAGTGGAAGAAAGAGGGGCCATCTATGTAGAAAAGAGAGAAAAGAGGTAGATATAAGAGAGGATAGGAACAAGGGAGAAGGCAGAGAGGCAGAGATCAAAGGAGCAGTGGAAGAGTAGGGGATGATGTGTGAGTGACAGGGAAGGAGGCCCGGAGTGACAGAGCCAGCAAGACCAGAGATGTAGTAATGGAAATAGGGAGATCAATGAAAACTAAAATGGGGTGGCAGACCATAACAGCAGTGAGAAGGAGGCTAAGTCAGTGTAGCAGCTAGTGAGCAATGCAGAAAGTAGGGCAAAAATGCGTGTGGAGACTATCTCTGACAACATAGAAGTCTTATGCTGTGCTAAATCGTCTGTGTTGAACCTATATATATTTCTGTACATCTGTAGCAATGATAGGGTTAAATTCATGAAGGATTTTTTCTTTTTCTCTAATTGTTTGGTACAGCGCCTTGTACTAAGAACAATATGGAATAGGGGGACATTAACCCACCGCATGCCAGAGCAAGTTTAAAATGATCTGACATAATTCCGCAGCCAGTGCCAGTGCCATTTTAAAACGGTTTTAAAAAACATCACTGTGACTGCACTTCACAAAATTCGCTGGTAAAAATTGTCAGGCATGTAAGGTAACTGTTCCACCTACCATCCCCCACGCTGTCAAGGTCATACACTCACCCCCACCCCCCCTCATGCTTGCTCTGCCTCACTCTGCCTGTGTGCCTCACCCGGTGCTGTCCATAGTGAAGGCATTTTGTAAATATTTTCTTGTAAGTGAAAGGACTAAACAGTGAAGTCATGTTGTAAATATTTACCTTCTTGTTAGTGCCAGGACTGTACGTAATGAAGTCAGGTTGTACCTATCTTCAAGGAAGTGTAAGATAATGCATTTACAGTGAGAGGGACACGCAAATTGTGATAGATGCCGAAGTAATAAGTAATCAGAAAAGTGTACTGAACATTGTATACCTTCCCAGTATATGTACCTGAGTATACCTTTTCATAGAAAACGACCTTCTCTCATGTATGTGTTGAGCGTGAGAGAGTGGCTATACCTGTACATGAATATGCAGGACTCAAACTCATTTCCGAGCCTCGGTGAGCATTTTAATGGCAAAATTCGTTGTTTCCACATCAAAATCTATCATTCTAGCCTAAAAAAGGTCAAAAAATGGCCGGCACTGGGGTGACCCATAAGACTAAAAATAGCTGGTACGCCGGGCGTGGTTAAGGAAAGAAGTTTAATTTACCATTGTTCAGAGATGTAACACCAGTATTTAAGGGGGGAAACTACCTGGACACAGTTAATATACAGTAAGTCCCAGGCAAGGCAATGGATGATAACAGGGCAGTTTGGTAATCTAGGTGTAAAACATTGTAAATGTAGGTCAACAAGCTCTAACAGTTTACATTTTACTGTAGGTTAAACACTGAAAACGTAACAGATACGACAGTCTCTGGCAGTTTGCATTTTAGGTAAACAATGTAATGGTATTCGTGTCCACAAGCCCTCCTGTTACAAGCTGTGTGGCATCAACAGCTACACAGACTCCGTCATCACAGCACCGCCAACCACCACATTAGCATTCCGTGCGGAGGAACAAAAGTGAAAAACTACAATTGCCTTTTTTCAAACGCAAATTCGCTTAGGAATTATACAGCAAGGTTTCTTCTGTGCCTGGATATAGAAAACTGTGTGTGTAAGTCAGTGTGGCTATACAAGTGGGTTTTCTGCGCTGTAGCGGTGATAGTACAGAGTGCACCACCAAGGAAAGCTCACTACACACCAGTAATTTCTTAGAGTGAATGAGGGTCCAATCCCTACTACACTGCTAGGAATCACCTTTACCATAATGAAAGTGGAAGTATCTTGGGGAATGAAGGGTTACTATTACTTCTGTGTGTGTGTGTGTGTGTGTGTGTGTGTGTGTGTGTCTTGCATACTGGTAGACATTCACCCAGGCCAAATGATAGTCCAGGTGGAACATGTGAGGGCCACCCAGAACTAAAGGAGGCGGCCCCCAGGGGAGACAACACCACTTTTTCGTTTTTTACCTAAGAATATGAAAGTTTATAAAGCAGTAAACCTTCCGCCAGGCCACCGATTGGCCAGGGTGAAACCCACGGGGTTCGTCACTCCCCTGTAACTTACTTCATCCCCTTTATGATACTACATGGGTGGGTGTGGCTGTTTTTCAGTTCCGCATAGTCTTTTATTTGGGCACAAAAAACAAATAATTTTGTTTCAGTGATCTGAAATATTTGAAATCCAAATCGATTAAGCTAGGTTAAAAATTATCAATACTCATCAACCTTGGTACGACGGCGCTCTCTCTGTTTTATTTCTGCTGCCGTCTGACGCCTTTATTCATAAGCTGCCTCTCGTTTTGATCATGATTAAACCTAACGCTTTTAGCTCCATAAGTCTGTTGAATAAAGTCGTCCGGAGATCGCAAGAACAAAATATATACCACAGCATAGCTAAACTATCCTAATCTCCACATGTGCCATCTACACAGTGGAATAGATGTCATCCATTTCGAAACTCTTACTATACGGCATTTAAGAATGACTGATAACCATTGTTAGTTTTTATACACCTGCCATATACTCAGCATTAAAGTACTGTCACTTAACATAAATAATACGATGCAACCTGAAGAGGACCGAAGTGAGAAATAACTAAAATGTTTCGTACGTTTGTCAAAGAAATACTGTACAACACGCCAGAAAATTCTAGAAACAGAGACGTCATTGCCAATACCAGTTCTTTATTTAAATGTCTTTAAAGTACAAACACCAAGCAACCTACTATAAACACAAGGAAATCAATTAAGTCTTCATATGTACTGGGCAGTGACATCCAAATGAATGATTTGTGAAATGAAAATCGAAAAACATAGGTCACACATTTTAACAAAAATAAATCATGTGGTCATAATTCCAAACGGAAAATAGTGATATGATACTGAATGAATTAAATTTCCGCAACACTGACCTCAAGATGGAAGATGGCTGGGTCCTGTAAACACCAGCTCAGGTAATTTCGTTGTAATTTCTTTATTTCTCTCATCTCGTACATCCTCCTCACACCTGTAGTTCTCTGGGCCATCATGATGACAAACCAATTACAGCGTCCTGACTCCAGGTGGGTGAAGGTCGGGGAGAGATAAACGAATATTTTATGAAAAACACTGTCACTACCACAACCTCAACTCAACTGACGCTCGCGAGAAGGGAGGGAGGAAAGCAGAGCACCATGGGTAATCACGTGACAGCTGAGAGTGCACTTATACTTTGCCAAAGAAACGAAAACAAACACTGCCGAACGAGTATTCACGAACGTTCATGTGAGTATTCATTCATGTTCTGGGGCCTCCGTAGCTGATGAAGGCTTCAATTCCCTCCCCCCCCCACCAAATCATTCTCGTACCAGAATTTTTGTCTAGGTAGTTACAAGTGATGGATTTCTCATCCCTGGGCTCTGGACGGACTTTCATCAGAGCTTGAAAGGTTTGAATCTGCTCTACAGATCTACTTTAAACATTACTAATTCTATTAAGGCTGTGCACACTTTATAACATTAGCAATAAAACAGTAATATAATAATAATAATAATAATAATAATAATAACAATAATAATAATATTATTATTATTATCAACGAACGAATCTTTACTTTTGTTGTTGTCACCGATAAACACTGCGTTCTCTCTGGTGCCTCACGAAGTGGCGCACGTCTTCCTTTCCAGCTGATTCAGTTGAATGAAGCAGCTTCTGTTGTTGGTTCTACATGGAGTTGTTGGGGCAGTTTGGTACGGGTGACACATCACCGCCAAAACAGTGCACAACAGGCTACCTTTTTACCAATTTATGTGCACAATGAATACATACATATAACCATACATACGCTATATATATATATATATATATATATATATATATATATATATATATATATATATATACACTCGCCTGTCCGCATTCTCTCCGCATGCTCTCTCTCTCTCTCTCGTGGGACGGCGAAGGTACAGAACAGGAAAATGGATCACTCATAATTGACGGTGTTTCATTTTAACGGCGGTAGAATAATGACAACAATTTTTTATCATCAACATATGTTTTTGGTCGGTTAAACTAGCATAATGGATCATCTGACCATGGATCGTAGTGATTATTTTCCATCATTAACCCGTCACGCCCCGAGGTTTTCCGCACCTATGACATCCCCCAGTCCCGAGCCTTTTTGGATTTTTTTTTTTTTTTTGCTAAAACTTCCGCTTAGGTCGAGAAACGAAGGAAAATCACAAAGAAAGTGGTTCCCGCGGTCTATAAGTGGTCCGTACAGGTGCGGTTCCCCCCGGCAGGTATGGTGTTCTGTAATGGGCTGGATATGAATTTACATTTTCTATGGTAAGGAATAATGGGAGAAACAACACACAACACCTCTATATTTATTGAATTTGAACTAATAAACAATAACAGTAACAATATAATGGATTTCAGACACATATATATGAAAAATAAGCATTGTACCATAGCGCGAGCATAGCGAGTTTGGTCTGAGTCGTAACATGCTATATGCTAAGTGTCTGGTATGAGTCAACCTATCATTTTTTCTACTTGTATACTTCTTGAAACTTTCAATGACATTTTACCAATTACAACTGTTTGTAAGTGTTTTCAGATGTTTTCATTCATTATGATGACATGCAGCATAAGTATAGCGCACATCAGCTTAGTAAGCGCACTCGCTATGAGTCGTATTTCAACATACCAAATTCTTTTATCACTTTCCAATTATTTTCCCCTTTGCATAGAACCTTTCTTCCACCACTGTAAAGGTTTTCAATTATTTTCATTCATTACGAGGGCATTTAGCGATATGCTAGCGCATATTCACGTAGCAACCACGATCTCAAACACTCGTGTTTCATCAACTAGTTTATTTATTCACTCCACTTATAATTTCCCACTTACATTACACACGTTTACACCCCTATAATGCACTGTACATACTTACTGCCATTATTTATTCAAGTGAGCGTGAGAATATCGCCTGAAAATACCCTGCAAGGAATGTTTCGACAAACATAATACTCACACACTTCTATACTAATTCACTCACACACTTATATACTAATTATTCACTTTATCACTTGCTGACATTTATTTTGACTAATACGTGCCTTATTCATTCAAGTAAGCGTCAGGAAATCGCATCTATATACACGCTATGAATATTTGACTTAGAATATATATCATCACTTACAATAATTTGAACTTATATTATACCCGTAAGAATTTCCAATAATAATAATTATATAGTTACGGGCCGTATTTATTGCACTGAGCGACAGAATATCGCATCATAAAACCCTCGCTATGTAAGTTTCAACTTAGGGCAGATTTATATACTTACATACAATGTTTTCACATATGTTCTACCCGTATGCACTTTATACTAATATTTGGAGATCAACATGACTGATAATTTCACTGAGCGTCTGTCTGTCGCATTTACCTCATAATTTCTGCGTCCTTTCACATTCACACCATACTAAAATTGCATCAACGTGTGATATTCACTAAAACGTGGGTGAATACAGAGACCCACGTCACACTGCACGCACTCATAGCGGGTGTCCTTCCTCTGTGTCGTGAGTCTCACCTGGGAATTACTGCACACGTGACACCTGCGTTGGGGCCTAGGTCTGTTTGGCTGGGGAGGGATAGGAGTGGGGAAATGGCGGCCGGATATTCTCTGGGGAGTTTGGGCAATAGGGGCAGTGCGGGTGCGATGTTGGGGCCTTTCAACAGCATACTTTGCAAAGATTTCTCTTGTGAGCTCCCTCACAAACCCTTCAAATGTTTCCTGAACTCCTATTGTCATGGAGTGAAGGTGGTGGCAATTCAGAGCAGTGATATCTAGCAAGTGAAAGAACAGTTTTTTATACCACTTCATCGTGGTCCTGGCACACTCTACCGTTGATATCATGGAGTCTGACTGGTCCACGAGGCGCATGTTTATATTGTAATCCATAACACACTCAGGTTTCCAAACACGACGCCTGTTCTCGCTACGGTAATCTACTGAATCAGTACGGTGCATCAAGGGGCGGTGAACCGTGGACAAGAGGCTTACTTCTCTGTTGTGGTTCCACATTGTTGCAAGGATGTTGTTGGTTTTGAAGAAGACAACCTCATTCCTTGCAAGTTTCCGCCCTACCTTGGCCATGTGACGCCGGTTCACCTTTACGGTTCCACATACTCCCGTTTCATGTGTGTGAACATAACGAGCGAGAAGAGGGCTAATGTACCAATTGTCGAGGTAGAGAACGTGACCACGATGAAGGTAGTCTTCTATCATCGTCTTTACCACTGCTCCCGACAGTTCAATACTTCGATCTTCTATTATGTCTCTCTGTGCACCGGTGTACAAGACTATGTCTTGCACATATCCAGTCCTACAGTCGCACATAACAAAGATCTTGAACCAAAAACGGTGCCTTTTGCTGGGTATATACTATCTGAATGAAATATTGCCTCTCCACAACACGAGACTCTCGTATATGACGAGGTCTCTATAGGGATAGAATGAGGAACGAAAGGTTTGCCTGAGGTGATCAAAGACAAACCTAATTCGCCTCATTTTATCAGTGTTGTTTGCATTTGCAGGGTCATGAGCATCATAGAAATAGAGGCGACTTAGAATTTGTTGAAACCGATTACAGCTCATCACTTGACCAAATATTGGGGTAAACATAACAGGGTCCCTAGTCCAGTAAGCAGGAATTCTATTCTTTCTTATAATACCAATCAAAAGGACCAGGGCAAAAAATAAGAACATTTCTGGAAGGGAGACAGGGTAATCATAGATGATAGAATGCCTACTCCTTGTTCCCAATCTTTCACTCTCTAGGCGCTGGGCGCTTGCAAACAGGTTTGTTTGGTATACAATCTGATCAACAAATGCCTCACTGAAAAACAGGTGCAAAAATCCAACCTGGTGGAATTACGGTGAATTCCTGGAGCAATGCAGCCAGATCGCCCCTGCTCAGTGAAGGGGTGAATGAGGGGAGAAAAATCACTCCCATCCTCCCAATCCCACGACACAAATCCCTCGTCCCCATCAGCCCCATCACCGCCTTCGTCTGGGTGGGGAGGAGATCCTGGTTGGGGAGGTGGGGGAGAAGGAGTGCGGAGGGCTTCCCCACTGTCACTCCTCTTCCCTCTGCCTTTACCCTTTCCCTTTCCCTTACCCTTACGGCCTTGAGGAACATTAGGGGGCTGTGGGGATGAAATAGGGGAATATTGGGGAGCAGAAGACGTGCTGGGAAATGGTTCCTCCCCACCTCCCCCTTCCATTACAACACCACGTGCTTTCTCACGCACCCTAGCTCGACCACGTGTTAGGGGATATTGGGGAGCATAAGACGTGCTGGGGAGTGGTTCCTCCCCACCTTCCCCCTCCATGACAACACCACGTGCTCTCTCATGCATCCTAGCTCGACCACGTGTTAGGGGATATTGGGGAGCATAAGACGTGCTTTGGAGTGGTTCCTCCCCACCTTCCCCCTCCCTCACAACCCCACGTGATAAGGAATGCACCCGCACTGGCCCACATGATCCACTACGCCGCCTCACACTACGTAGGGAGAGCAATGACTCACTCATGTCACTCTCATTTTCCCTAATCCTCCCTGGACTTTCCCTTTCACTCCCCATTCCCTCCATTTGACTTCCTAGCTCCCCAAACAAAATGCTAGGCCCATACCTGCTCATACGACGTGGTGTGCGCTCTGGGCCATGATGTGTTATTACCTCATGTCCATACCACGTGGCAGCATGTCCCACGGCTCCGTCATTGTCCTCATCCTCGTCCTCGTCCTCGAATTCTGGTTCCAAATCATGCTGGGGATAGGGATAGGATATTGCACGTGCCTTCTTTGCCTCCTGCCCCTCTCTAGCAGCACGGTAAGTCACGTACTGCCGCTTCCTGGGAGACAGAACTTCCTCATCACTGCTGGTGGTTTCTTCCTGCTCTGGCTGCACATAATCCTTGTCCATATCCTCGTCGTCCAGTGGGGAATCACTGTCGCTGGTAAAGGTGTCCAGGGCAACTTGAATTTCGCTGTCTGAGAGACCTCTCTTAGCCATGTCTGAGCAGGACTGTGGCTACCAGGTGAGTGGACGAGTGGTGGGCTAGCGCAGGTCCCGCGGGGTCGCCGAGTGTCCCCGCCTGGTGGCAGGTAGGGGAAGGTCATGCAAGGGTACATACCGCAAATCAAGCGCGAATTTTGAAAATTGTCGAAATCATGCACATTGCAATTGCACAACGTACTGGTACGTCGCCGGGACTGGCAAATGCAAATCGTTGCAACGTACCCATACGTCGACAGGACGGGGCAGGTTAATGACAGCATTTATAACCCCTACATCCAGTGCAGTTTTCTGATTTTCATTACTGTTTTCTCCAAACGATTTTATTTAGCTTAGGAGAGAGAAAGAGCAGATCACAGGACTGGATTACCAGAACCCCTTTACCAGAAACAGCCAACGTTAACTGTATCTAATGGAACCGCACCGGACTGTATCTCCAGAAAACTATGAACTGGAACTCATCGGATTTCCCTTTTAGATTCCATATTCAATGAATGTGATGACATAGCTGATGTGACTGAGGTTGTGAGGCACGTAAGAAAATGAAGGAAGTGTGGGACGAATAACAGTGGGTACGAGGGAGAACTGAGGTACAGTGGAATGGAATGGAGGTATAAAGAGGTGAAAAATAAAAAGGAAGTAAGACGAAGACAGGAGGAAGAAAATGGAAGGCAGCCATCGAAGCGCCATTCGAGTTATGCAAATGGAGGAAAGGGATGAGAAGGCGGCAGACCCCAGTGAAAAGGAGGAAGCATGGGTGAACACACACTGAGAGGGACATGAGGAAGAAGTGAGGCTGGCAAAGCGCACGAGACAAAAGGTAGAGGAAACAAAAGACAATGTTTGTTGAAAATGTTGAACTTAGTCGTATAATGAATCATTATTACTTTCACTGAGAACACCCACAACACAGCTCCACTAATATACACCACCACATTTGTATTGGGGACACAGTATTAAAAATCTTCTGAAGCATTAAAAAATATCTCTTATTGGAATAATCACACGCTCTTGTCCAACGCTGTACTGTACCAACGGGCTAGTTACTGGACCAGAGGAAGTTAATTGTCATGTAAACAATAAAAATCATACTCACACATGTCAAGTGCAAATCCATTACTGGTATCTACTTAGATCTTACCTGTAACAGAGGAAAACACATACGTTAGTTTATACACGTTTTTAATGACAGGTTAAAATTATGAAAAAAAGGAAAAGGAAAGGACACGTGGAAGATATTTCTAGGCGAGGCCGAAAAATCAACAGAATATGGAAAAAATAATATGTTGCGGAGCAAAATGTTAACACCGACGAAAATATTACATACCTTACAGTAACACAGAGATGAGTGATGCAGACACGAGCATGAAGGACGACAAATACTTGAAAGCTAAACGTTGACAATGACTGATGGCATAACAAACATGACAATAACAAGACCAGCGATGGAGGCACCTATGGAAGGAAAGAAGGACAAAAAGCACTTGAAAGGCTGGTGGCTAATAATAAAGCCACCTTTGTTAAGCTCATAGAATACTAAATGGGAGGATAAGAGTATGAGTGAACTAAGGCGACAGCAGGATGTGCAGAGAAGCTGTAACGAGTCGTGTGTGCCACAATGAATACTGTGGGAACTCACTGAGGAGACCAAAGATGACACTTGAGACAGATCACTGGGATAACACTTGAGACAGAACACTGGGATAACACTTGAGACAGAACACTGGGATAATGCTTGAGATGGAGCACAGGGATAACACTTGAGGTGTGGCACAGAGATAACACTTGAGATGAGCACAGGGATAACACTTGAGATGAGCACAGGGATAACACCTGAGATGAGCACAGGGATAACACTTGAGATGAGCACAGGGATAACACTTAAGATGGTGCACAGGGATAACACTTGAGGTGTGGCACAGAGATAACACTTGAGATGAGCACAGCGATAACACTTGCGATGAAGCACAGGGATAACACTTGAGATGGAGTACAGGGATAACACTTGCGATGCAGCGCAGGGATAACACTTGAGATGGAGTACAGGGATAACACTTGAGAAGGAACCCAAGGATGACACTGACAAAGAAAGAAAGAGAAAAGCTGACTGATACGAAAACTCTCAAACCTCGTTCAACCCCCTCTCAGTACGACATATATCTCTTGATCTCTTCATCTGACAAATGATTTGGTGGTTACAAAAATAAAATACTACACGTCATCATACATGGCATGGTTAAATTATTCCGTGCTGTATTGTGGCATCACGTTCTGACAAGATTAACTACTGCTTTACGGCTATTGGAGAAGATTAATTTACAATAACAGTGAGTAAACATGAATCAACATGCCCTCGCCTTTTGGTACTAGGTGGGTGTCTGCATCAGTCTGTGTCTGACCTAGTTTTTATGTGGGCCACTTCAGGACCCGACTTTCTCGGTGGAAAAGTGATAACCAGAATTACTAACCCTTTCCCATTCTGGCCACGTTCGAATCGTTTGGGAGTGTCAATAGTAAAAGCAGTACATGTAGAAGTCTTGTGCTGGGTTACTTCTGAGTCAGCCTGGGTGTCATCGGTGTGAAGCAACAAGCAGTTAAGCAGTTTGTCAGTTCAAAGTGGTAAATGACATGGTCGAGAGAGACATTAAAATGATGAATGATTTTGCTAACATTATCATCACAGATCCATCTCAACGTGCCAACCTTCTCCAGACTGTGGAAATGCACCGAAAACACTTTGAAATTTAGAGATGGAAGTCCTTAATAAAAAATATTACATGTCACCTGCCTATTGTTACATTATGGAGAGAAAATGTCAGATTTACACATATTCCTGTAATTATTTGATAATAATAGTTATATTATTAATATTTATGTTTGAATATATTTGAATCTTTACATTATCCAGAAGAAAATTCTGTGGACTTTACATGGGTACCCTTTGTAATGTCTTTGGCTGAATATTAAGGGAAATATGGCCAAAACTGCTAGTCCATCTAGTATGAAAAATGCGATTTTCATGATTTTCGGGTACCAAAACTTCACAGCCTTTGAGGCAGGCTTTACCTTCAGCTGAGAAGAAAATGGTTGCGATATATGGCTTCTTCAGGTCAAAAACACTGGCAATTAGTGCAGTAGGCTATAACTTTTACAAAATATTATTTTCTGAACAGGTCTAAACACACACACACACACACACACAAATATAGTGCAACAGCACTGATACATTGTTAAATAAACATGAAAGATGTTGTCGAACTTTGGAAAACTCGTAAATAATGGCATATAATTTTTCTGAACCACAATACTTCTTATCTATCTATCTATCTATCTATAGCCCGACGCCCTAATCCCGCAAAGGGTGGCCGCAGACAAAACGCCTCCAAGTCACTCTGTCACCCACCATTTGACTCCCCTCCCCCCAACTCACCCCCCCCTCCCTCATATACCTCTCAACTCCATCCCTCCACCTCATCCTCGGTCTACCCCTCCCTCTCCCTCCCTCCACCTCACCCACATACACCCTCTTAGTCAGTCTTTCACTCTCCATCCTCTCCACATGTCCAAACCACCTCAGTGTATTTCTCCTAATCTTTTCAACCACATCCACATCTACCCCACAACGTTCCTTCACTTCTTCATTCGTCAACCTGTCCCTCCATGTCACTCCACATGCTCCTCTCAAGTAACTCATTTCCACTGCTCTCACTCTTGACTTGTTCCCCTCTTGCAAGGTCCACGCCTCGCTTCCATACGTCAGGGTAGGGATCACAATACCATCATGCAGAGACTTCTTAACTTCCATACTCACTTCCCTATTTCTCATCACTGCTTTCAGCATGCCTACAACCTTCCTTCCCTGCTGTACCCTTTCACGCACTTCATCCCCCAAAGTTCCATCCTTACTCATCACACTACCCAAGTACTTGAATGCACTCACATTCTCCATATCCTCACCATCCAACCTCACTGCACACTCTGTGACTTCATTCCTCTCAAACACCATAACTTTACTTTTGTTTACATTAACTTTCAGCTTCCTCCTCCTACACACTGTCCCAAATTCATTCACCAAACCTTGCAACTCCCATTCATCTTCACTCAACAATACTGTATCATCAGCACACAGCAACACCGGAAGCTTCCAAATCTCACCCTCATTCGTTAGGGCCACCCCCACATCCACTGCCCTACCTTGTACCTCCTTTACGACCCCATCCATATATATATTAAACAGCCATGGAGACATTACACACCCCTGTTTCAGTCCCACATTGAGATCAAAGAACTCACTCAGCTCACCATCCACTCGCACCGTAGCCCTAGCTCCCTCGTACATACTCTTCACAGCACTCAACAATTTCCCCTCCACTCCATATATTCTTAATACCTTCCACATACCTTTCCTATATCTTCTTATACATATTGGAAAAATTCTCAGTTAAACTGAGGCCAGGCTGGATTGCCGGAATAAATCCACAATTAACCTCCTGGAAGGGAATCACGTTAGAAGTTTCTAAAGTGTTTATATTTATTTACTTTTTTAATCTTTTCCCTTTTCTTGATTTTGGTGCCTAACAAGACGAAATATCGTAGTCTGTTCAGAGCATCGGGGTAACTTAAATGTTACGTGAATTTTATAGTAGTGGAGGAAGATTGATGTGTGGGAGGAGGAAGGAGTGGAAGAACATGAGTGTGTGGGAGAAGGGAGGAGTGGAGGAAGATGGGTGTGTGGAAGAAGGAAGGAGTGGAGGAAAATGGGTGTGTCGGAGGAGGGAGGAGTGGAGGAAGATGGGTGTGTGGGGGGAGGGAAGAGTGGAGAAAGATGGGAGTGGGGGAGTAGGGAGGTGTGGAGAAAGATGGGTGTGTGTTTTTTTTTCTTCTTTATGTGACCGACTCTGGGCATAGGCTTCACAGCCTGCTTTCAGGGCCCAGTAGTCCTCCTATGTACCGCACACCTCTACATGTCACCATTTCGGCGCTAACATCCACCGTCCATACTGAATACATGCTAGGGCTGTCTCATACAGGACTGGTGTACTGGTATTAGCGGGGGTATTTTTACATGTCGGCGGGTCTCCTGGTAGATTAGTAAAGTCTGATATTTATGAAATTCAAATCCTTAAACTGTTCCCTGCCCCAGCGGGATTTGAACCCGGGTCCGTTAGGACTGCAGACCAACTCTCTACCGAGTGTGGGGGGAGGGAGCAGTGGAAGGGACTGAGGACAGGATGTAATAGCACCAGAGGAGAAAAATCACTACAGAGGATGACGAACCGACTGACTGCCCGAGGGGCGAAAACTAAAAATTGAACATTAATTGTGTATGAGAGAATGCATAAAAGGAAGTAGATGCTATTCCTCGATGGTGATGGTGGGTCTTCGTATGTAGGCTTAGGATGACGGTCACAGATAAAGAAGCAAAAAATGAGATGAGTGAGCGAGTAGAAGTGGGTAATATTTTGCATAATAGCTACTGGAATCCCGTCATAACAGTGAGTCACGTAAAACTGTCCAGTGTCCAGCACAACCTGATAACCATGATTTACCAGCAGTGTCATGGGGCAGGGTGTTGAGTGGGAGGGTGGGAATTTGTACACCAACAATGAGAAGCTGTGCATGAAGAGAGACAATTAGGATACCTAAGTAAAGCAAAACAACTAGAGTCAGATGATGACTGAATGATGCCGATACCCAAGCGTGTTTAATTGTGTTTGCAACCTGTAAGTCAGTACTACAGTATAATGTAGCTACGGTTAGACGAAGGAAGAGCAGGCTCAATAGACGACCGCAGTGTTGGTATGATGTTCAACATTTTGCAAACAAATATATAAAAAATTAACACATGTTATGGACAGTCAGCATTATATTTACTACAGTTAGGTCTTCTCCAATTTATTCTTGCTGCCACCAAACGCTTATTCAGCTGAGGGGATACAGCTTGCAGTAAACTGCATCTAACCCCTCGAATTAACAAAGTCTCCCAGACACAGAACAAAACTGTCTGATGGTGTCACGAATTTGATATAAAAGACGTCATCATCTTCAGGAAATAAAAGATGAGGGAGAAAATAATTGAGAAATAATGTAGAAATGGACGACTGTGATATTAATAACACTTTGCCTTTAAGGTAAAATATAATCATATGCAGAAAAGAGTTTGGTGATGAAAGCAAGTCAAATATGCAACGAAGGATAATTTTTAAAAATCACCCCGAGAAAGATGTAAGGCAACTTTCTGCCAGACTACCTCCCACAAAAACTTGAGGATGGAAGCATTTGAAAGGGGATGACAAGAGCTATTAGAAAGAACTGTTGAAAGTTGTGGATGAAAGAAGATGCTCCAGAAATTGTTACAAAAAGTAAGAAAGTAAATGAACTTGAAATGTCACCTGTGACGCCACACATACAGTTTATACTTTGAACACAATAATGAAGATATCAGTGAGAAGAAAGGAATGTTGAAACTGACCTGGTTATGTAGATACCATACCATCGACGATGGAAAGGCAAATAGATATATCTATAAAATTTATTATGAATCTCTAGACAAATGAGGAAATTCTGTAAGTAAACAGGATGAGGCGCAAGACTGATTGCTTTGAAGACATGACTCGACGAAAACTTCCGTAGATTCCAATTCCATTATTTCTCTTCTGTGTCTGAAAATGCACTTGTGGTGGGATGGTGAATCACTACAACCTGTCAGTACCTACAGCCGAGGTAAAACAACCCAAATCAGCAAGCTTTGTTAGTAATGACAGTGATGATGACGACGACATCAGGCCGAAGCCAAGTTAAGTAAAATCGTGTAAAATGAATAATAAGCAAAGTAACGAATCAAAGTGAAGTTGCGGTAGGTGGAATAAAGATTTGAATTCCTGCAGACAACAGGAAGCTTGTAAAATGGGTAAGAAATTTAACAGATAATGAGAGGTAGAAGGGATAAGGGAAGATGGGGAAAGTGAAGAAGGTGAGAGTGTGAGGAGAAAAACGTAGGCTACATGGAAATAGTGAAACTGTAAAGCAGGAAAAAAGAAAAAGAAGATGAAATGTAGGTATGGATTTTACTCTTGGGGAAGGATTATTGAGAACAGAGTCTTGAGAGGAGCAAATGATGATAAGAGGTCGAAAATGAAGCTCTGGGGAGGTAATGGTGGGGAGGTAAAGGGACAGAGGAGGAAATGGGTGTAGGTAGTGAGGAGGGAGAGAAGGGGAATTACATCTCTCCACCACCACCCAGACCGACACGATCCAATACCAATCATCTCCATATCAGGGCTTGAATATAGAACTCTGACGGATATTTCTTAAACAAATATAGCATACTGCTTAAGAATTCAGGGGAAATTCAAATCCTGGAGCCAGGAGACAAATTACGACAATAACTGAGAAAAAAAAAATGCAACGAAGGGCAGAGTGATCCAAGGAGAAGTGGTTGATGCTGTGAAGGCCATTATACAGAATAAAGGAGTGAGTACACGGGCTGTAAAACGATTTCATAA
>NW_027642584.1:0-4995 GCF_032717465.1 Coenobita brevimanus | reverse complement strand
AGGTGTGTGTGAGGCTTTGAAATGGCATGGTATAATAATATGAAGAAAGAAAGCATTATTAATGGGTCTGTCAAGACATCCATGATGGTTGTGTAAGATGGAGAGGATGCGAAATAAGAATAAAAAATGGCTCGTGGATGAGTGTAAAGGCAGAAAGACAAGAGGGGTGACGGTGAAGGGGCGAGGGTGGAGGGGTGGGCAGACAGAAAGGGAAGAGGGAGCAATTTAATGAAAACGTGAAGCAGCAAATGGGCGACGAATGCGGATTGAGCCCTGGAGTTTAAAGGGTTAATGCTGGCTGACAACTAAAAACGTAACTTCAAGTGAAGGAGACCCAGACAGCCATAGAGCAGGAAAAATTGGGGAGATGAACACCAGAAGGTTGGAATTTGGAGGAAGGCAAGGGAGAAGAGAGACACTGGTTTTAAGATCTGGAAAAATGCTTTCTGGGTGGATAGCCTTACAGTAAAAGTGAGGGAGACGGAAGAGCTAGAGGCAGAGGTGTAATCATTGGTCAAAAGATACTGGGCTAACGAGAGACTTATGCGTGCAAACTATGGTGATTGTTGAAGAAAGTGAGAGAATATGGCATTTTGGGAAATGGAATGGTTTCTGAATTATGGAGCTGCCGAGAGGGTATATAATTTTTTTTTTTTTTTTTTTTTTTTTTTTTAATGGCCATCACCCACTATTTTGGGTATTAGGCCAAACAATCTATTATTCACAACAAAATTAAAAAAAAGTCCAAAATCATTGAAAACAGTCACTCTAAGACACAAAGGCGAACGAGGCAGGAAGAAGGGCACAGGACGTAAACATGGCAGGAAGAAGGGCACAGGATGCAAGTTAAACCGAGCTGGTGGCAGAGGCGGAGTCGGACGTAGAGATAGACTGCACCCCCTGGAGGATATGGTTGAGGATTTTCACCTCGTCAGGGTCCTTGATGGTCAGGAGGGATCCCCGGCGCAGCTCGGTGAAGGAGAGCATAGCCCGCCGGAAATCCCCCTTGGAAAAGTCTTTCTCATCTGGAGTCACAGAGGCAGAGTCCTCGTACTCGTGAAGATGGCGATACACGGAGTCCATTTCCGACTCATCAAGGGCGGCAAAGTCTGCCCAGGTGAGGTGATGAACTGGACCAGAGGCTCCCGATCCACTGGAGCCAGCCCCGTAGGTGGAGCAGACTCCACCTCGTCGTGTGCCACGGTAGGAGCAGGGGAGACAAGGGCATCAGAAACAGCAGCCTTAGGTGGGGAAGGCAGTGCCGCATCCCCAACCTCCATAGGTACCACGGGTAGTGGCGGCGGGGCAGACTGGCGAGAGACTGAACGTCCGGCCAGCTGGAGCCTTGTAGGTGGAGTTGAGGGCTGCAGCTGCAGCACCCTCGGGACCAAGCTGGTGGAGGTCACAAGATGCCCCGAAGGACGACGAGGGGCCCTCCTCCAAGGCCTCTTCCGCACCACAGGTGGGGAGGAGAAAGACTCTGGGATGAGTAAGGCAGGAAGCCCATTTGCCTGGAAGATGGCGGGCAGGCGCTGGGCGAGAACTGCCATATCACCCCCCGAGAAAGCCTTAGCAACCTCCACGCACATGGTGACTAGGGTGGAAGCAGAAGAGGCAGAGGCAGAAGCAGAAGCAGCAGAGGGAGACCGAGGCTGACGACGGCGCCGACGACGGGGGAGGGCGTGGTGAGAGCCCCGCACCGCCTGGCCAGCAGGGCCGGTGACGGAGGCAGCCGCAGGACCCTTATCTCCCGCCACCACAACGAACTCCACAACCTCACCAGCCTCAACCGAAGGCACAGGGTGGGAAGGGTTGGGGGCCACTATGGACGAACGATGTATAAAGATGTCGTCCCCCGTGTCCCGGCGAGTCAAGAAGCCAAACCCCTTCCGTACGTGGAACCAACGCACCTGGCCCACAACTGTAGCAGCCATATTTCCGGTTCAGCACAGCAGTGTATGAAGCGAGGGTGTGTGTCTCATACTCCCAACCTGCAGACTCCTCTCAGCCACTCTCGTCCAGCCAACCCGTGTATCACCATTCAAACTCATATAATGGGTGGACAGGAATTTCACATAAGTCTGGGTGATACTGCTACATTGAAGGGATAAGGAAAGCTTTATACGACCCCTCCAATTCATAAGCCTTCAATAAGCTCCCAAAATTGCGAGAATACTGCAAAAATAGATCATAATTATAAGAAGTTCTCGTGTTGATGGGGTTTACACCACCTGGATGATAATGCTTTCGTCCGACTCAGTGCTCCACGATCACTTCACTCACCATATACACTCTCACCAACACATCACCCTCACTCTGATGCCCTCATCTTTTTCTCCATATCACCTGGGACACCTGTTGTCCAGGAGGGAAAACATACTGGTATATGTAATAAAACCTGGTCACTGTGTGAACTCCTCCTGTTGGACTTTGACTCTATGGCTGTAGGGGTGACAATAACGGTATGAAAACCGAAGACTTGAGAGACAGTATGAGAGGGGGTATGAATCTCTCACAGATGACGAGGTTTGTTGATCCTGTAATGCTACCAGGAACGTAGGTCGATTTCCTTCCTTAGATGTTCTGAACTATCCTCGGGTCTCTGTGCCATACAGGAGGTATTATGGGATTTGATTACATTAAAAAAATGAAATGTCATATTCCTCAATTCCCTTTCTTAGGGTACATACTCTTTTCTTCTCTGTTTCAGTATAAAAGGAAAATGCCTCCTGTTGCAGTTTTCCTTCCTTTTCCTTCCTGCTACGTTCCTCCCCACTCTACCCTCCAGTGCCCCTTCTTCTTTCCCCTCCCCCTTGCTGGACGTGGCAAATCAAAAAGGATATATTTCAACTTCCCTCGGTCCCTCTCGACCATATAAAGGAATTCTGGTCACGTAATTCCAAATGTTTTTTCTCGCACTAGTTGGGAAATATGTTTAACTACAAATTACTTCAGAGCAAAACAAACAGCAACAACCACAACCACCAGTTTCATGCCCTGACCAGTAAACTTGTCCTCTGTAAGAAAATCTCCCAAGTTATTGAATGTCTTGACCAAAAATCCCGTCCATTACCATTACCTGATAGCAATGGCGAAAGAAAAGCAGTGGAAAGGGTGTAATGTCCTAGAGTATGTCAATTGTACAGTGATGAATGCTTAGAAAATATCTGAAAGAAAAGGAAGGCATTGGATATTGATTAGGCAGGCTATATGAAGAAATGATAAGATATGGTGAAGAGACTGCAATAAACCACTAAAGCATTACAGTCGAACGATGTCTTTCTATATTTAATACTTTCTACCTCAACTTTCTTCAACCACGGAACAACCCTCGTTATTATAAACTAAAAGTTGGAGAGGGACAATGGTGGAGGGACATGAGACAGGGATAACAGTAGGGGATGCAGCGGTGAGGGCAAGTTGAAGATAATGGAGAAAAAAGAAAAAAATAAAGACGGAAAGAAGCAATGTGGAAAGAGCAGCTAAAAAATGATGAGGAATGTTTAGAGGCAGTGGCGTAGTTTAGTGGGGGAAGTAATGACTACTTATAACAGCGAGATATAAATTTATGACCTTTGTGATGACACAGATTTCTGGAATATAGAAATGTCAGTATGAATGTGGATAGTAACATGACCCTGTGCGACTGAACAAGTCCAGAACTGTACAAGGATGTTGTTCTGACTTCAGATACTACTCTTTTACTGCACCAAGCCTGTACAATCAACTAATTTCTATTACACAAATACATATTGTCTGTGAATATGAGAAGCAGTTGGCATCATTTCTCTTGGCAAAGGTGAGGTAGCTGAGAAAGGTAGAAGTAGGACGGAAGTTACAACCTTTAAGTGACAGGTGTTGAAATCCAAATGCCAGCGTGGTCTGAACTGAGAATGTAAACATGTACATGGCAGTGAATGGCGTGAGGGAGAATGAGTACGGAAAGATGAAGATCGAGGAGATGGAAGTGCAGGATATAAGGTGATGGGGAGGGGAGGGGGAGGAAGACTGCTGGCAGTCGTCAAGGAACCTTCGGGAAAATGCAGAGAGGATGAGAGAGCTGTATCCTGAAGTGAGAGGCAAGATAATTAGGGCAAGAAACTATTACGATGGACCTGTGAGGAAATGAGTGACTAAATGAAAGGCTGAAGAGAAAGAGATACGGTATTACGGAGTGGAGTGAAACGATGTGAGCATATGTCAAAGAGTGAAGCGATGAAAATGTGTTGTTGGGGAGGGAAGGGCTGAGGCAAGGAGGTACAGGAGTGATGGGACGTGGAAGGTGATGCTTGATTAAGTTACCTGTTGGGGAAAAACCGTGAGATGGTTATATAGCAGGAGACAGTAATATAGGAGACCGGACACCAACCGTAGTGATGGAGAGCAGTGAGGATAATGTGAATTATGTGAGGACGATGCGAGAACGAGGAGGACTATGAAGAGGAAGTGGAAGATGATCAAGTGTTTGCATATATTAGGAAAGACGGAGAGGCATAGGGGAGAGGTATAGGCAAGAGACAGAAAGGGGAGGAAATAAAAGGCAAGAAAAGGGGGAAAAGGTGAGAGACACGGGAGAAAAAATGAGAGAAAAAGGATGAAGGATATGTTGAAGGCAAGAGAAGAAAAGAGGATGTCAGACAGTCTGGTGGGCAGGAGTGGGAGAGGGACGGGAAAAGGCAGAAAACTGAGGAAGCAGAAGAAGTGAGAGAGCCAAAAAGAGGTACTGGGTATAGAAATAAAAATTAGAAATAAAAATTATGGGGAAGAAAGGGGTAGAATCCAGGCAAGGGAAGCAAGAGGAAAGAGAAATGGGTGAAAAAGAAAAAAACAAGAAGTGGGAGGGGGAAGTGCCCCTAAGGCTCCTTGACAAATTGGTCACTTTATATCGTCTGCAGTCTCACACCACAGCCTCTGACCAACACTCACACCACAGCTTCTTAACAGACTCACACCGATGCTCTTAACACACTCACACCATAGCCTCTTAACTCACTC